>NC_056741.1:611867203-612027203 GCF_019279795.1 Protopterus annectens | reverse complement strand
TGCAGTGAGCCTTTTAAGGGGGCGGCTGCAGTTGTACAGCGGTTAGCCTCACAGCAAGAGGTTCTACAGTTTGATCCTCGGTTGGGGTGCCTTCTGTGTGGAGTCTGCATGTCCTCCCTGTGGTCGTGTGGGTTTCCTCTGGGTGCTCCAGTTTCCTCCCACATCCCAAAGACATGTTGCAGGTGGATTGGATACTCTAAATTGGCCCTAGGTGTGAGTGTGTGTGTGTGTGTGTGTGTGTGTGTGTGTGTGTGTGTGTGTGTGTGTGTGTGTGTGTGTGTGTGTGTGTGTGTGCCTTCCGTGGAAGGTTGGGCACAGGGCTGGCAACTCAACACCGTAAACCTCCACTGCCAATCATGAGTGGACAGATGACCCACTGTGGCGACCCCTAACTGGGAAAAGCTGAAAGAAGAAGAAGTGAACCTTTTAAGGCTGATAGCTGCTTTTCTGTGCATGTGAATATGCTGAGGCATGTACACGTTTTATATTTTGCATTTGTATTTGTCACACTACTCAGCCATTGTTGCATCCATCTCTCCCTCTCTGTAGATTTTGCTTTCACCATGAGTGAAATTATTAATTGCCTGCTGTTTGAGCTCAGAGTTTTCATAGTGTTAATCGACAATGAGCTCCAAGCCACATTGCACCACGAAAGTAAACAGTGGATGGGTGGGTGGGTGGTGAGCACATTTCTGAGTCCCAGGGACTATTATCAGCAAAACTACTGACAACCTGGTCATTATTTTACAATTACCACATTTGTCTGAAAAAATATGTATATAATTTTTCATTTCATTCTTTAACTGATGTCAATCATGACTAAACTATAAAATCAGAAAACACATATAAAATAGGCAATACACCTATTAATCAATCTATTACAACAACTACAAGCATCTGGAACATTATTGTAATAAGTTATTCCCAAGGCTTAGGTGCAAGTAACTCAACTCCTACAGCAATGCAGCCCTTAGCTATGGGCATTATTGCATCATGGAAGTCCCTGATATTTAGTATTCTGTGGGCCTCTTTGCACCCTACATCTTTTATCTTTATGTCTCTTATAGAGCCTTGTTTTCTCTCTCATTCTTCCTTAACTCTATTCTCAAGAATTTCCTTCTCCATTTTTTGTTCTGCCTTTTTCTCCATCATATCACTTGTAGCTTACTTCCTACTTCCCCACGCCAAACAACTCATCTCAAGACTCCATCAATATTTCTTGCTGTAATGACTTTCTAACCAGCTATTTCTCTGCCCTCCCTACCCTTATGCTTTTCATCCTATCTCCAATATCCTACTACAGAGCACTATCAATGGTCAAGCAGAATTATGGTTGTTGCACTTATTTGTTTATATACATTTTCACGCTACAATTCCGATGATCTTAAGTACCAGTGTGCACTACTTTTATGGATTTCTTAATATTGCCGAAATCCTTTGCTGTTGTTACTTACCTGAGCTGAACTTGCCTTCTGTCTCGTAGATTTGTGCATATGCAGACTGATTGCTTCCTGTTGAAAGAGGAGGTGTCTGCTCCCTGTTCCCTCTTTATCACTCCATTTTCCTGATATTCTCTCCACACTTATGTGATCTGAATGATACCTTCTTCATGGTCAGTTTCTCTCACTCTCTTGCAGAAGCAACACACTCACCACTTCTCATGCAGACATAACTCCAACGTCATCCTATTTTAACCTCAAAAAATATTGCAAGAGAAAAACTGACTAAAAATATGCAACTTATTATAAAGCTGCCCATTAGGCAGATTTTCGCATCATCTCCACTATCTCAATAAACATTATACCAAAACAATGGTGGTAAATAATCTACCTTTAATGACACTCTTAATTCTTTCACAACTTACCTCCCACCATACTAAAAACAGCTGCACATGCTCTATACATATAAACATGCCAATTCATTCCTCCACATCCATGTTTAAATACAGATAAGTAAGAACAGTCATAAGAACACATATCATCATCACACACAAAAAGAAGCATGTTTATCAGAATATAACCCGTAACATTCCCTCACATCAAAGACATGCTCCCAAATTCCATGTCAACATACATCTCAACCTATTAGCCCCAGAAATTTGGACAAAGACAAAAATAATGGGGATAAAGGCCCAAAAAATAGGGACATATTTTAAATATTGCCCTTACATACTTAGAAAGTTGCTAGAATAACCTTATTTGTGTTAGCATGTATTTCCTGTACTCTGTCTGAATATTGCTGATCTCTGTGTTTTATTTTGAACTGAAGTTTTTCATTTAAGGTTTGATTACTTTTATTTTTTTTTTTTATAATTTTCTGGTATTGCATTTGTTTTGTTTTAAGTTTTCTGTTCTGTTGGAGTTTTATGAGGTCTTGTCTACAGTCAGTTAGAAAAGTTAGCAAAGAATTCCTTTGCAAAAAGTGAATAACATCAGCTAATTGCTAGGAGGAGCTGAGAAATAGCAGTTCTCATTTAGCTAGAAATATTTGGAGGCATCTCTATTTAGCTGGAGTGCTTGTTTGGCTTGTTTGCTGCACTCTGCCTGAATATTGCTGATCTCTGTCTGCATTTTATTTTGAATTGAAGTTTTTCATTTAAGGTTTGGTTACTTAGGTTCATAGGTTGGTACTAGGCTATCCGCCCTAGAGTCTATACAAGCCTAGCCATAACAATTCCCTGGCTATTACATCCCTGGTCTCCTGTCTAACAGGGCGACTGACATGATCCCTGGGGTGAATTTCCTATCTCCCATCCAATCGTCAAGGTTCTTTTTTGAAGAGGGCCAAAGAGGTGCTCAGCTTGACATGTATGGGCAGTCTATTCCAGAGTATGGGGAGTCTCTGGGTCAAGAACCTATCCCTCCAGCATGTTTGTTCATTGTGATTACCAGGTTTAGATCCCTGGAGCGTGTGGCTCTGAGGGATTGGGATTTCTTTAAGTGTAGCATGTCCAACAGCTCTGGGTTTGACATGGCCTTGTATGTTAAGGAGAGATCACCTCTGAGCAGGTGATATGCGACAGAGTATAGCTAGAGTTTTTTTAGATGGTCAGCAAAGGGCATCTGCTTTAGGCTTGTGATTCTTTTAGTGAGGTATTTCTGTGGCCTTTCCCATTGTTGCAGATGTCTTGTGAGGTACATACCAAACGGGATGTTGTACTCTATAATGGGTCTAATGAGGGATGAGTACAGTGGGACAATGACCTCCTTTTTTCTGGATGAAAAGCCCTTAATGATGAGGTGTGCCACATAGAAGGATTTCCTGACTGTTGTGGCGATGTGGTTATCGAAGGTGAGACCACTGTCCACTTGTGTCCCTAATTCCCTTATCACACTTTGGGTGTTTAGTGTGCTGCCACTTATGTGGTAATTCATGGGTATATGTTTTTTTCCCAAAGGGGATAACTATACATTTCTTGGCATTGAGCTTGAGCCCATGGCTCTGGCACCAAGCATCTGTTTCTGTAATGCCCTTTTGTAGAATATCCACATCATGTGGGGATTCAATAATGGCTCCCAGTTTGCAGTCATCTGTGAACTTTGTTAGCCAGAGTCCCTTAGTGCTGGCCTGTACTTCAGAGAAGTAGATGCCAAACAAGAGCGGTCCCAGGACTGAACCCTGAGGTACTCCACTTGTCACTTGTCTGGAGCTGGATTTTGAGTCGGCTACTTTTACAGTGTGGGTTCTGTCAGTAAGCCAGTTGGCAACCCATTGAGTGACGTAGGGATTAACGCCCAGCTTAGTAAGTTTATCTATGATTCCAGAGTGGGGGATGGTGTAGAAGGCCTTGGCGAGGTCTAGATAGGCTGTGTGGACCGCCTTGCCCTCATCCACAGCTCTGGATACTGATTCAAAGAAGTCAATCAGGTTGAGGAAACAAGATCGGCCCTTTACAAAACCAAACTGGGTGGGGTCCAGTGTTTGAAGATTGCCAATGTCTTTGTTTATAAGTTCCATGATAATGCGTTCCATGGTTTTGCAGATCAGGCTCATCAGACTGATGTGATGATAGTTCCCAGGATCCAAGGTGGATCCCCCCTTATGGAGTGGGATAACCACTCATTGGGCACGAAGCCTGAGGTGAGGCAATGATTAAACATGACACTTAGGTGAGGTGCCAGTTCATTTTGTAGTTCATGTAGTACACAGCCCGGGATGTTGTCTGGTCCCATGGATGCTGTATTCTTAGGTTTGGAAAGTCCATTTTTTACCTGTGTGGCTGTGATTACTGGAATTTGGCAATCTTTTGGTATTGAGCTGGGTCCTTTCGGGGGTGAGAGGGGGAGTGAAGTTGGCACTGAATTGATCTGCCGGGATATTGGCAATATCCTTGGGATCAGTATATTTAATACCACTCTGTTGTAGCTCAGAACAGATCTAAGGATTGCCATTTAGATTCTTCACATAACTATAGAATGCCTTGTGGTTGTCCTTGGAATCTTTGGCAATTTTATTTTCTTAACTAGCTTTGGAGGATTTTGCGAGGGATCTCAGCTTCTTACTGAGGATGTTAAGGGAGTATTTTGCATCCTGGGATTTTCCTCTTTTCAGCAACACTTTCTTCCTTCTGTTGTATAGTTTGTTTATGGCAGGGGACCACCAGATTGGCTTCTTTTTTTTGGAGGAGAGCATCTTGGTTCTATTTGGAATGGCACAATTCATGCATGAGTGGATGTGCTCATACAATGCCTTAGTGTAGGATTCAGCAGTCGAACTTTCAGTTCCCGTCTTCATGGGTGTCATGACGTTTGCCACTTCTGACTTGAGTAGCATGAAGTTAACTTTGGAGAAGTTTTTTATGGAGGTTTCCCTACTGGGGGGTGGGGGTGGGATGTGGACGTCAAGGGTGATTAGCTTATGGTCAGACCTGACCAACGAGGGGGTGACCACTGGCATGGAGTATCATTCTCCCATGTTGGTAATGACCAGCTCTGGGATATCTAAGCCCCTGGTGGGACTATGGATTAGTTGATCCAGGGCATTGGAATTTATGAATTCCAAGAACCGTTGAGCTAAGGTGTTGGTGCCCAAATAGTTTTCCCAATTAATGGCAGGGTAGTTGAAATCACCCAGTATTAGGATGTTTGGTTGTATCTTAATATTTTCCAGTATGTTTAGAAAAGTGTAGTGAGAGACTTCTATTTTTTATCTTTTTCTTGTATTGCATTTAGAGTTGCCACCTTTTTAAATGCCTAAAGTGGGACATTTTTGGTACAAACGTCAGATTTTGCAGGTTGAAACATATCCATGGCCAGTACAAAGGACAGAACTTCACTTTTTTGCCTAAATAAAAGCTTATTCTTGTAGCATTTTAGTTGCTTATTCTGTTTCTTATAACATTTAGGTGTTTCAGAAAAATCTCAGGACATTTGCCATTTTTACAATTTTTTTACAGGACACAACTGCCCAAAGAGGGATTGTCTCTCGCAAAGTGGGACAGGTGGTAACACTAATTGCATTTGTTTTGTTTTAATTTCTCTGTTCTGTTGGAGCATTATAAGCAAAGCAAACAGTGAATAACATCACCTAATTTGTTGCATTTAGCTAGAAATATTTGGAGACATTACTATTTAGCTGGAGTGCTTATTTGGCTTGCTTGCTGCACTCTCTCTGAATATTACTGATCTCTGCATTGTATTTTGAAGTTTTTCATTTAAGGTTTGGTTACTTTTATTTTTTATCTTTTTCTTGTATTACATTTGCTTTGTTTTAAGTTTTCTGTTCTGTTGGAGTTTTAAGAGCTCTAGGCTAGGGTCAGTTAGAAAAGTTAGCAAAGAATTCCTTTGCAAACAGTGAATTATATCAGCTAATTGGTAGGAGGAGCTGAGAAATAGCAGTCCTCATTTAGCTAGAAATATTTGGAGGCATCTCTGTTTAGCTGTAGTGCTTGTTTGGCTTGCTTGCTGTACTCTGCCTTAATATTGCTGATCTCTGTCTGCATTTTATTTTGAATTGAATTTTTCATTTAAGGTTTGTTTACTTCTGTTTTTTATCTTTTTCTTGTATTACGGTGGTGGTGCTGCGGTAGCGTTGTCACCTCACAGTAAGATGCTGTCCGGTTCGATTCTCAGCTAGAGTGGCTTCTGCATGGAGAAATGCGTGAATGGGCATACCTTTGTTGAAGGTTGTGCGCCAGTGCTGGTAACTCGGCACGTAAAAATCAACTACCAATCATTAGCAGACCGGAGTTCCGCTGTGGCGACCCCTAACCGGGAAAAGCTGAAGGACACAACAACTTGTATTACATTTATTGTATTTTCAATTCTCTGTTCTGTTGGAGTTTTAAGAGGTCTTGGCTAGAGTTAATTAGAAAAGTTAGCAAAGAATTCATTTGCAAACAGTGAATAACATCAGGTAATTAGTTGGGGGAGCTGAGAAATAGCATTCCTCTTTTAGCTAGAAATATCTGGGCTTAGCAAACACATAATGAATCAGCTTGCCACCCAGTAGTGTGCTTGCTGCTCTTCAATCCCATAGTTGCTACTTTTAAAGCCTCCCACCCACTAAGATGTACTCCCTGGAACATGCCCTACACTTGATGATTTTTCCACTGCTGGATGAGCATTAACTAAGAAATCTAGTTCTGTAGTCCCATGTTGCTACTTTGAAAGCCTCCCACCCACTAAGACATGCTCACAGAAACGCGTCCTACACGTGCTGATTTTTCCACTGCTGGATGAGCATTAACTAAGAAATCTAGTGTTAGTGCAGTGTACGTCTTTATTATAGTTAAGCCTACCTTCCACACATTGCACACTACTGGGCCCTCCTTCCCCCCCCCCCCCTCTTCGTGGCTCTAACTAGGTCCTTCTTTTTTCTCTCCTCAGACCTTTACCAAATCAGTCTCAAAACCACATAGCCCTTCCATGCTATGCCTCCTATTTATCCCAAAACAATGTAAAATGTCTCCTTAGTTAAAACCCTCAATTAGTAGCTTCTCTGGCTTACTAAAAATACTCTTTTCTCATACCATATCTTATATCAATTTACCAAGGTACAACTACTATACTGACCTTGTCTCATATACTTTAACTGATTGACTGTGTCACATTGCATTGGTCTACTTCGTGGTTCAACCCGCTCTGTTCGCCCCAACTACACTCGGACTCACTCAGCTCCCCTACCCTACCGTCATGCCCACCAACCCCCACTCTCCTCACATTTATATCTATCCTAACCACACCCTCTATGTTATTTTCCTGTCACAACCACTGAATCACCTTAATCCACACCCACATCCAACTTAACTTTCTAGCACCTCCCACAATACTGCTACCATATAAACACTACTCTCCCTGTCACACAAAAATCCCCACTCTCAACCACATCTCTCCTCTTACTCCTATACATAACCACTTTTATTCCTAGATCTACCTCACAACACCATGCTCCTTACAAATCCAAGTATACCTATGATTCCCCTACTTTGTCTTCTCATCCATGATCACTGTGACACTTCATACCACACTTACAACATCATAATTTACCACTCCCCAACACTGTCATTCAGTCCAAACCACTACCAGTCCAACTGAAATATTTACATCTCCCCTCAACTTTACAATAACTCTACTATACTAGTCTTCACTTTTAAATATATCCACACCCATACCCTCAATTCTCCTTCCACAAACACTTCAGACAGATATCTAATCTCACACTCTTTCTGCTTCACTCTCTAATTCAAATTAAGCTCCAAGCAGATATTCATCCCAACTCAGGGGCCCAAACATGCCTCCCGACCCTGTTTCCAATCTCTCTACTCTCTTACACCAAACTTATCAAACCAAACTCAAACCAACCACCATCCCTATCATCTGCCTCCCAAAAACAATAACTCTGACCTATTCATCACTAATTTCAACCTCAGAAGCATTATAAACAAAGTAAATGAATTCCATGGTATCCTCACCCTCTACTCACCAGACATAGTTGTCATACCTACCTCTCCTTGGAAAAACCTATCAGTCATAGAAAACCATCTCTGCTGGCTATCAAATAACTTAAATCAAGAAACAATAATACTAGGAGACTTTACCCTAGACTGGCTTTCCTGCTCGTTTAATAACCCCTCCAACTTTATCAACCTCTATAACGTCTGTCAAACCATTAACTCTCCCACTCATGTTGATAAACATTCCAAAAAGCATTCAATACTAGACTGGATAATAACAAACAGACCCAATCTAGGTTATCAAGCAGGCTGCCTTCCAGATACTCATAGTGACCACTCCCCATCATATTCAAAAACATCTGCACCAAAAACAAAAACTTATCCCCCACTATATTTAATTCACTGCTACAGCAATGTGACTGGTCACCTTTAAAACACTTCCAGTTAGACCTCAATGTACACTACTTTAACAATGTATTAACAATGTATTCCTTGAAATATTAAATAATCTAGCTCCTATAAAGAAAATTCACACCAAAATCAAACAAATACCTTGGCTTACAAAAGACACTAAACTACTACTTAAACAAACAGATGGAGCCTGGTCACTTTACCAAAATTCTAAAAACAAAGATAACCTTATCTCATATCAACAAGTATGAAATCAAGCCAAGAAACTAATCAACAATGGCAAAAAATATACTTCCAAACTTGCCAACAAAAATACCAGAACCCCCAAAAGTTTTGGCAAAGTATAAAGTATCTCCTAAACCCAGGAAAACCCTCCACCCCAACACCATCTAGCAAAAACACCTCTGAGGGTACAGCATCACAACTCATTGCTCACTTTATCAATTCAATTACTTCTGTCATAAAAAAATAATTCTAATGCACCCCCTAGCATTACCCACCCCTACTGTATCTAATCCTAACTCATTCTCTATTAAGCCCATACAAACTAGTTACACAAAACAGCCCATATCCAAATTAAAACCCTGTACTCTTTCTGCCGATCAACTCCCCAATGTATTTCTAAAAGTAGCTGCTACTTCCATCACCTATCCTATATCCATACTAATCAACGGCTCCATTTCCGAACAGTACATACCTCTCCACTGGAAAATATCACATATCATCCCCTTACACAAAGGGGGCTATTCTACAGATTTCTCAAACTTCTGACCCATTGCTATACTCTCCCCCCAAGCAAAATTTTAGAAAAATGTATTCATCAACTACTCCTCGACCATTTCCTGAAGAACAACCTCTTATCCAATTCTCAACATGGCTTCCAACATAAGCATAGTACTAATACTGCACTTATAAGCTTCATAACACAGTAAGCCTCCTCAAAAATGATGGCCAACTCATCTCATCAATTTTTCTCAACATGTCCAAAGCTTTGGATAAGGTATCTCACAACTTATTTCTCAACAAACTAGCTACATATAACTTCAGTACAACATCCCTGACTTGGTTTCACAGCCATCTCTCTAATAGACAGCAAGCTACCAAATGGGAAGACAAACACTCCTCCTACTACCCATCTCGGCTGGAGTCCTCCAAGGCTCCATCCTTGGACCTCTCCTCTGCATCATATTTACAAATAACCTCAGTGTCTCCACTCAACTAGCCTCTATCATTCAATAAGCCGACTATGCCTCCCTCATCTGCTCTGCATCTTCACCTCAAGAACAAGAAAAAACACAAAAAATCCCTACAAGACATAGAAAACTACTTAAATGAGTATTAACTCATACTCAACCCAAATAAAACTAAACTTATGATCTTCTGTAGTAAAAAAGCTAAAAACAACCAACCCCCTCTCACCATCATCTCTTCCAATGGTACAAAAATTGAACCAGTCAATCAAACTAAACATCTAGGTGTAACAATAGATGGCCAACTAAAATTCGACAATCATATATCACTTACAATTAAAAAAGTCCACATCAAACTTGGCTCACTCTACGGGGCCAAGTCATACCTAACCAACAATGCCAGACTATCCACAGCCAGATCGCGGCTACTATCCTCCCTACTTTATTGCTCCCAAATCTTTACCAACCTGTGCAAGTCCAATTTGAATAACCTAGAGACCTGCTATAACAAAACAGCTAAGTATGCCATTAACCAGACCCATTGATCTCATCACTATTCTGCTCTAAACCAACTCAGTGGGGCTGACTACCCAACCTATTATCCTTCAACCAACTAACCATTGCTCATAGTGCCATCCAGAAACCTGACAACTGCCCTTCTCTCATTGACCTAGTACAACCCAATATAAACCTCAGATCCCTTAGATCATCTGACAAATTAATTCTAAAGGTAACTAAATCTAATAACTACTTTAGAGACTCCCTCTACTCTAATAAAATATCCAAAACCTGGAACTTACTTCCCCAACACATCCTAAATAATCCAGTCACAAATTCAAACTACTCCTCAAAAAATACCTCACTAATCCCTGGCTATGTTTTTCTACAGCTCCAGGCTAATTACACCCACTTGACGTTCTCTTGCTCTGACTCTGTCCAAATCAGCTTTGTATGCATACCATCTTATACTCTCCTATGAGCCAGAGAGTCACTATTTTGTCTGTTTGCTTCTTTTCTTCTAACCTAACTACCACAAAATATGTTGTATGTTTATGCTTCTTAAAATAAGTTGTATAATCACTTGTACATTGTGAACTAGCTTGCTTGTGAACTTAATCAAATATTTTTATAATTGTACCATGTATGTAATACTCTGCTGTATTTTTTATGCTTTTATTTTCTGTTTGGAGCTTTTCTCCCTGGTTCTCCACTGAAAATGGGCTACTTGCCCAGTCAAACACTGCTCAGTAAACAAATGTAAATAAATAAATAAATCTCTTTTTAGTTACAGTGCTTGTTTGGCTTGCTTGCTGCACTCTACTTGAATATTGCTGATCTCTGTCTGCATGTTATTTTGAATTGACGTTTTTCATTTAAGGTTCGGTTACTCCTATTTTTTTATCTTTTTCTTGTATTACATTTGTTTTGTTTTAAGTTTCCAGTTCTGCTGAAATTTTAAGAGGTCTTGGCTAGAGTCAGAAAAGTTAACAAATAATTCCTTTGCAAACAGTGAATAACATCAGCTAATTAGTGGGAGGAGCTAAGAGACAGCATTCCTTATTTAGCTAGAAATATTTGGAGGCATCTCTATTTAGCTGGAGTGACAGTTTGGCTTGCTTGCTGTACTCTGCCTGAATATTGATAATCTCTGTCTGCATTTTATTTTCCCACCCACTCACCCAGCTGTTGTTATATTCTTAATCTTGGTGTCTTCTGAGTTACCCACCCCTACTGTAAATCTGATTTTGGACACAACTCCAACACTCTTCTCATCAGCTCATTCTAGTGAGTACAGAAAGATCAGTTGGGAAGGCCCAACCCCTTAGTTTTTTAACCTTGAATTATCTTCTGTTTCCTCCCTTCTCACTTAACTTTAAAAAATTGCCCTTTATTTAGCTGTCTTTACTCTAGTTGTGTTTCTTACAACTTTATTACTTTATTTTTCTTTTACTACTTGTTCTTAAATGTGTTCAATTGCATTTATTTTGCTGGATTTATTACTGCTTGTTAGTAGCCTGATTAAATTGGGACTATTATTCTAAGCCTCTTAGTTTTGGTTTAAGCACTTCGGCTTCAGGCCAGTAGTTTTTGTAGTCTACATTCTTATGGCAGGAGAGGTAGCTTACATCATCCTAAGTTGGGAATTGCTGGTTGAAGGCTTATTGTGTCTGCTCTTCTAAAAGTGTCTTAGTTCTGATTTAAACACTTGAACTACAGGACAGTTATTTATTTATTTATTTTACAGTTGTTAACTGGGAAATTCTGACTGGACCAGGTCCATTTTCAGTGGAGGCCCAGGGAGAAAAGCTCCAGCATCAAGTTATACAAATACAGTACATCCAGCATAATACACAAAACAGGT
Source organism: Protopterus annectens (assembly GCF_019279795.1). Taxonomy (NCBI): domain Eukaryota; kingdom Metazoa; phylum Chordata; order Ceratodontiformes; family Protopteridae; genus Protopterus; species Protopterus annectens. The sequence goes on along the minus strand of NC_056741.1, from coordinate 612,015,346 downwards.
TACATCATGTATGCTGAGCATAGTAATATAACAAGAAATTAATAAAACACTCCAGGTAAAAGAAAATATAGAACATAGGTAAAAGACAATGTCAGTTACAGTACATTCAGCATAATACACAAAACAGGTTTTAGCATATATGCCGAGCATAGTAATATAACAAGAAATTAATAAAACACTCCAGGTAAAAGAAGATATAGAACATAGGTAAAAATACAATGTTAGTTATACATTGGTAAGAGAAGAAAATATATCAAATAAGATTCTACAGTTAAAAGTACCCTTTCAGATGACCAAGCCTACAGGGGGTCAGAGATCCAGCATGTGATCAGAGAGGAGTTTGGGGAGTTAATAGTAGTATGGGTAGGGTTACGTGATACAGGGGCATAACCAGGTACTAAGAAGGTGCAATTTGAGGGAGTTTTTGAATATGGATGTGGCGGGGGCAGTGGACACAGATAGTGGAAGAGAGTTCCAATTTCTGGCAACAGTGTGGGAGTAGAGCGCTTTCCCTGCATTATTGTTAGCCTCGATGATGGAGAGGAGAGATTTTTCACTGGATCTTAGGTACCGGTTTGCAGTATAGACAGTAAGTAGGTTGGATAATGAGGGGTTTTGTTCAGGATATTTGAGAATATTGTAGGTTGTGCCCAGCTGGTGATAGTTATGTAGCTGTGGTAGGTCAAGCCATTTTAGTTCTTTTAGTGCAGCACAGTGATGGGTTCTATAGGTTGAGTTAGTAGCAAACTTGGCTGTTTTATTGTAACATGATTCTAGTTTGTCTAGGTCTGATTTGGGTAAAGATTTGCGCTACTTATAATAGAGTTGAGAGGAAGTGGCTTTGTGCAAGAGTGACTCTTGCTTTTTGTGAGAGAAAGGACTTATGCCTGTATAGGGAGCCTAGTTTTTTGTGTACTAGTTTTATGGTATGTGAGATGTGAACATCAAAGTGGAGATTATTGTCTATTTCAATGCCCAGAAGTTTGGTGTTTTTAGAAGGGGAGATGGTGGTGTCATCCTTAGATGTTATACATTAAGAAGATTTGTGGTCTACACTCTTGTGGGAGGAGAGGATGGCCTCTGCCCTTCTGAAATGGGAAATGCTGGCTGACGGCTTATTGTGTCTGTTGTTCTATGTGTCTTTGCTCTGGTTTAAGCACTTTGGTTTCAAACTAGTTGTTTAACATTAGGAAGATTTGTGGTCTAAACTCTTGTGGTAGGACAGAATAGCCTATGCCTTTCTAAGCTAGGACTTGCTGGTTGAAGGCTTATTGTGCCTGTTATTCTGAAAGTGTCTTAGTTCTGGTTTAAGCACTTGGGGTCCAAACCAGTTATTTATACTTCTAAGCTGGGAACTGCTGGTGAAGGCTTATTGTGCCTGTTATTCTAAGTGTCTTTGTTATGGTTTAAGCACTAGGGTTCCAGACGAGTTATTTCACACTAGGAAGGTTTGTGGTCTACACCCTTGTGGGAGTATTCTACTGAACTGCTGCTTTATTTAAACAGTTTTTTGCTGTTGTAACTGTGATTTTATGCACTTTGAATTTCTAGTACTTCTGCATTTTATAGTATAGGCTAGATTCAGGCTTTCTGAATCTAGACTGTTTGTTATCATTTGAGCACTAAAACCAGACATCTTACATTAAGAGGGCCCACCTGCACCCTTGTGGCAGAAGTGTGCAGCCAAGGACCCATCTGAGTTGGGGATTGCTGGAATAAGGCTCAGTCTTGGGCTTTCCCTTTGGTTACTTTGTTTAAAATAATTTAACTTCAGTTGTATTTGTGTCATGTTTACGCAGGTTTGTGCTCAGTTTACTGGAGCTGCTCAGAGATTGCACTGCTGCCATGTGATCAACTCAGTTGTGCATTGTGAATCACTGATACAGTTTTCTAGCTGTAGCTCTCCACAGAACAGCCACTTTTTGTTAGTCTTACAGCAAAATCTGGTCCACCTATGAACCTATAAATGTAGCCCTCTCCCCACTAGTAACTACAGTATATACCTGCCATAATGGACAGACAGTTTCCCAATATTTCTCCAGCCAGATTGATTGACATTGGCATCCTGAGGCAATGTAGCAATTGCCTCACATATACTGACAACCAGTTATTCCTAAAACAAACAAATACAACACGTGAGAGCTGTATCTACAATATGAATTTGGAATCAATTCTCTCACATAACAACAAACCAGATATAAAACAGGTTGTCTGCGCACATACACACACACACACACACACACACACACACACACACACACACACTTCACATCTTGCACATACGCTCACAACACATAAACCCATATATGCGGAGGGATCCGTCAGATCAAACATGCACTCAGGTCTCTCAGTAACAAGTACTTTTATGCCTCTGTCATAATCCATGTTGGAGTGAATGACTTGAGACATGCATCACTGGAGTATATGAAGAGATACATGACTGAGCTCTCAGATTATGTGTCCCAGGCAGGTATGTCCTTAGCTCTAAGCAACACTGATGCCTCAATATAAACAAAAAATGATTGACTTCAACAATTGGCTTAGCTTCAGGTGTCACTCCAGGGGTATCCAGTATATGTCAGCCTGGGAATATATGGTTGACAGACCACAATGCTTTGCCAGAGATTGTCTTCACCTGTCATCTCTTGGCTTTTGGTTACTGGTAAAGGTACTTGCCTCCCCCATAATACATTTTTTAGGCAATGTCATAACAACAAAATTCACAATGTAAAAAAATCCACTAGAGACAAACGCAAGGTTATGCTGCTTAATGATAGGAGTCTAAATTGGAAACTGCATTCACTGAAAGCACTCCTTATTTGAGAAGATGCTGATGTCTGTGCTGTCACAGAGACATGGTTCAAGGCTGCAGACAGCACCCCGGCCTTGCAAGGCTACAATGCCTTCCACACATTCAGACCTCTAAACCAGAATGAAAGAACCGATGGAGGAGGTATATTCATCTTCATTAAAGACAAATACACCTCAAGACTGGTCAAACAGTACAACTCCCTAGAACTACTCCAAGTCCAACTAACTGTAGGTAAACACCCTTCTATATCATTGTTAGCTATAGGTTCCCCATCATGAACCATGAGAGCCACTCTGCCTACCTGGACCTACTTGAGTCACTCACTATACAGCCAAACACCTTGGTCATGGGTGATTTCAATTATCCTTCCATCAACTGGAAGTCACATATGAGCACAAACATGCTTGCCCTAAGGTTTCTGGGCTTTGTTAATACAAATGCTCTGCAACAGATAGTCTTTACCCTCACAAGGGACTCAAATGTCCTAGACTTAGTAGTCATCAACATTGGAGGTCTCTACACTAACCCCTGTGTGTTGCCCTCCCTGGTAAGGTCTGATCATAAATCAGTCTGATTTGAAGTAATGATCATACCTGACCCCCTCAACAGCAAAAAGGATGAAATATTTCTCCTAAGCAAACTATAGCCTCCTGAATAATGACATAAATAGTTTCAAACCCCCTGTTACCACTGTCAACAATGACTCCTATATAGAGGTGTATGCAAATGCCCTGTGTAGACACCTATACAAATGTATAGACTGATCTGTACCTGAACAGATCAAAACAAGGTCTCCACAAAGAAACAAGCCACCCAGGTGGACATCAAGCATAAATAGATTAATACAACATGAGGAAGGAACTAATGTCTAAGAACAAGAGGAAAGTGACTCAGCAGAGGAAGAACACCCTCCACATCTTAAACAAGCAAATTAGATATCTTGTAAAGTCCTCTAAAGCTAATTATGAAGCTAAACTAGCATCCCTAGCTAAGGATAATCACAAGGCATTCTTTAGCTACATCAGAAATCTAAAAGGGAAGGACCAGTTTGTGCCAAACTAGTTGTGGATGGTACCACTCATGTTGACCCTGAGAACATCACCAACCTACTAGCAGACATATTGGGCACAAACTTTTCCCACCCATCTCCACCAGACATACCCCAAAGCATACCTGTCACCAGTCTTCTACTGAATATCTCCAAAGATCAGGTTATAACCACACTCTGCATGGCCAAAAACACAGCATCTATGGGACCGGATAACATCCCAGGCTGCCTACTAAATGGTCTAAAACAGGACCTAGCGGAAACACTTGGCACCTCTTCAATCACAGTCTAAATACTGGTTTTGTCCGAGCAAAGTGGAAAACAGCAACAGTAATTTCCTTGCACAAACAGGGTCCATCAACGGACTCTGTGAACTATAGACCCATAAGCCTAACCAGCCTTATCAGCAAGGCCATGGAAAGAATCATTGAGGACCTTATCAACAAAGACATAAGTGACATTCAAACACTTGACCTGATCCAATTTGGCTTGTTTAAGGGCAGATCATGCTTATTAAACCTGGTGGACTTCTTTGAGAATGTCACCAAAGCCCTGGATGAAGGCAAAACAGTACATACAGCCTATTTTGACTTAGCCAAGGCTATTGACACAATCACCCACTCAGGCATCATTGAGAAACTCGCCCAACTGGGAATTAACCCATATGTCACTAGATGGGTAGCCAACTGGCTCACCAATAGAAACATAGAGTCAAAGATGGGGATTCCACCTCTGCCAGCAAACCAGTTACCAGTGTTGTACCACAAGGATCTGTGCTGGGCCCCCAACTGTTTCTCAGAAGTCCAAGTGAAAATAGATGCTCTGTGGCTTACCAAGTTTGACGAAGACTGCTAACTGGGTGCAATCACTGAGTTCCCCAACGATTATGACATACTACAAAAAGGGCTTACACAGGCAAATGATTGGTGCCAAAGCTGTGGACTTAATGCACTTTTTTTGCATATAGTTTATCACCCCTTTCAGCAAAGGTGAAGTCCCTGCAAATTACAATATTAACAGTAACCCCCTTAGCTCAAACCCTGTGGTGAGAGATTTGGGAACAGAGGTTGATAGCAACCTTAACTTTGATCATCATGTGTCCATAGTGGTAAGGAATGCCTTTTGTGTTGCAGATCTCATAAGTAAGGGCATCGCATCTAGAGCTAAGAATGTTATAACTCCCCTGTACTCATCCATAATCAGACCACTAATAGAGTACAATGCTCCCTCCTGTATGTATCTCACAGGACACCTGCAGCAGCTGGAGAGACCCCAGAGGTTTCTCACAGAGAAAATTCAGGGCCTTCAACACATGATCTACATGGACAGAATGAAGGCCTTGTCACTGTACCCTGTATCTTATAGGTTGCCATGAGGCAATTCTACTTGGCCTACAGAGCAGTTGCGGACCTTGCCCTAATGGAAATGCTGCATATCTGCAAGTCAAATGGGACAAGATTCACTCACTCTAGGGATCTTAGCCTAGCCTGCACCATTAACAGTACATGCTGGAGAGACAGATATGCCTCCTAGAGATTCCACTCCTCTGCAACCAACTCCCAATTCAAGTAAAACACAGCACCTCAGTGACTTTGTTTAAGCATAACTTAGACAATTGGATGGGAGACCATAAATTTACCCTGGGGGTGTCACCTATGTCCCTCTCGGATAAGGGCATTCAGTGCTGATCATAGACTTAGGCAGCAAATATAGACCATACAACTTGACCAATAAAGGAACAAGGGTATAACATGGCTAGGCTTATAAAGGCCCAAGAGCCAGTAGTCTAGTAATGTCTTATGAAATTATGAGGTCTGAAATTCAAATGTATGTCATTATTTAGTGATTTCAGTCCTCAGCGATTTACTAGAAAACCAAAAGTTTTATGAGGAATGGACCAAAAATATGAGGCAAAATTCTGAAAATTATGCATGTCAAACAAATATATAATAACATAAACAAATATAATACTTACACCCGATATTACTCACACTGTTTCTGAGTAGTAATATTAAATCAAATCCAGACCACATTACATACATCTCATCTTGTATCAGTAGTAATTTAACACTCCATACTTATCTGCTTAATAAATGTCGGAAGCATCAAGAACAAAATAGAGCAAATTGATGCCCTTCTCAACTCTAGCACACGAGACATGCTATCAATAATTGAATCCTGCATATAAACACTACACCATAAATACATCACTCCTTTATAGGTTCATAGGTTCATAGGTTCATACTAGGCTATCTGCCCAAGGGCATTTATAAGCCTAGCCCATAGTTATGTGGCTTTCGCCACCCCTTTAGTTTGAATAAAAACTATGCCTATCATTTTTCTGTGCCTCTGTCAAGCAGTGACACTGAAGTAATCCCTGGGGTATATCTGCGATCTCCCATCCATTGGTCAAGATTCCTCTTGAACAAGGCCAGCGAGGTGCTCTGCCTCACATGTACCGGGATTTTGTTCCACAGCATAGGGAGTCTCTGGGTGATGAATCTGTCCCTCCAGCACGTTCTATTTATAACCGTGTCAAGGTTTAAGTCTCCCGCCCTTGTGGTTCTGAGGGATCTAGATTTTTGAGGTGAAGCATATTCATCAAATCTGGGTTTGACATGGCCTTATATGTCAGGCACAGGTCACCTCTGAGCAAGCGGTATGAGACTGAATAAAGCTGGAGTTCTTTCAGTCGGGCAGCATAAGACATATTTTTGAGACCCTTTATCCTTTTGGTGAGGAACTTTTGGGGCCTTTCAAGCTGCATCAGGTGTCTGGTCAGATACATTCGAACGGGGCATTGTACTCAATCATAGGTCTAATGAGTGATGAGTACAGGGGACGATGACCTCCCTTGATCTAGATGTGAATCCCTTCATGATCAGGTGGGCGATATAGAAGGTTTTCCTAACTACTTTAGCAACATGAGTGTCAAAGCGAAGACTACTGTCAACTTGGGTCCCCAGATCCCTGATGACTTTTCTGTGCTCAGTGGATTGTCACCTATATGGTAGCTAGGGGTAACCTTGTTTTTCCCGAAGGGTATGACTATGCATTTTTTGGCGTTTAACTTCAGGCCATGGCTCTGGCACCAGTTATCCGTTTCTGTGAGGCCCTTCTGGAGGATATCTGTGTCAGATGTGTTTTCGACTATGGCCCAGTTTGCAGTCATCTGCAAACTTTGTCAGCCATAACCCTCCTGTGTTTGCTTGTACTTCAGAAAAGTAGATGCCGAACAAGAGTGGACCCAGGACTGAGCCCTGTGGGACACCACTTGTGACAGGCTTTGAGTCTGACATGGCTCCAGCAACTCTGACCCTGTGGGTTCTGTCACTTAGCCAGTTTGCAACCCATCTTGTGATGTATGGGTTTACATTCAAGCTGATGAGTTTTTCGATGATACCTGAGTGGGGTATTGTGTCGAAGGCCTTTGCCAGGTCGAGGTAGGCTGTATGGACTGCCTTTCCCTCATCAATGGCCTTGGTGACTGTCTCGAAAAAGTCAACCAAGTTTAAGAGGCAGGATCTGCCTTTGACAAAGCCAAACTGGGTTGGATCCAAAGTCTGCAAGTTCCCTATGTCTTTATTTATGAGTTCCATTATGATCCTCTCCATGGCTTTGCAGATAAGGCTTGTCAAGCTAATGGGGCGGTAATTTCCAGGGTCTGTGGAGGCACCGCCCTTATGAAGTGGGACCACAGTCGCCGTGCGCCACTCCTTGGGCGTATCCTGAGGTGAGGCTAAGATTAAACAGCTGTCCTAACTGTGGGTTTAATTCCTCGTTGAGTTCATGAAGCACACAGCCGGGGACACCATCCGGTCCCATGGATGCTGTGTTTTTGCCTTAGTGAGGGCAGTTCTCACCTGGGCGTTGGAGATGTTTGGGGGCTACAATCCTCTGGAATAGATATCTCTCCTTTTGGGGGAGTTTGCACTGAACCTGTCAGCCAGTATGTTAGCAATGTGTGTAGGTTCAGTAATTTTCACATCATTTTGAACTAATTCTGAGCATATCTGGGAGTTTCCTCCTAGGTTTCTAACATAGCTAAAGAAGGCCTTATGATTGTCTTTAGAGTCCTTGGCGATTTTTCTCTCAAAATTTGCCTTGGATGATTTTATGAGAGCTCTTAGTTTTTACTTATAATGATCAAAGGTGTCTTACCTTTCAAGGATTTTGCTCTATCTTGTAGTAGCTTCCTCCTTTTGTTGTAGAGCTTGTTTATGGCTGGGGTCCACCAGACTGGACGCTTGCCTTTGGTACAGAGAGTCTTAGTTTTGTTTGGGATTGCCTGATCCATGCAGTCCTGTAGGTGCTGGTAGAAGGCATTTGTAAGTGATTCAGCGGTTTGAGTAATGTTTACCACTGGCTCAGGGGCCTTAAAGGAGACCACACTAGTTTTTAGAAGTGTGAAATCGGCTTTTGAGAAGTTTTTCACTGTGGTCTTTTTGTTTCAGGTGGGGGCGGGATGAGGACCTCCAGCGAGATTAGTTTATGATCTGATCTCACCAGTGAGGGGTATACTTCCGGTGTTGAACATTTTGATCCCATGTTCGTGATGATGAGATCAAGTATGTTTTCACCTCTTGTGGGGATGGTGACTAGTTGTTCCATGGCATTTGAGTTTATGAACTCCAGGAATCTTTGGGTTAGAGTGTTCGGGCTTGAGTAGTGTTCCCAGTCTATATTAGGGTAGTTGAAGTCACCTAGTATGATGGTGTTTGGAGATACATTTATCCTCCAATGTTTTCAGGAAGGCCATGTGAGGTTCCTGAGTTTGAGAGGGTGGCCTGTAACATGCTACAAATTGCAGAGCAGTCTTGCCTATGGTTAATTGCACCTGGATGGTCTCAGATGCATCGTGCGTTGCCACCAACCTTGAGGTGTGGGTGTCCTTTATGAATATGGACACCCTCCTTTCTTGGTGTTGTCCGGATTTTGGGGCGGAACGTATGATATGAGGTGAAACCTGTTAGTGCTGGGGTGCTCTCAGGAGCCTTGAACCAGGTTTCTGTCACAGCACAGACATCGATGTTCTCCATATTGAGAAGGGCCTCGAGTGCGTGCATCTTGAGATTGAGACTTCTGGCATTGAGCAGCATTACCCTTAGTTTTTTTCCTTTTGGTGTTCTAGGGTGGTAGGTTTAGAATTTGAGCCTTGCCTAAAAAAGGCACTATGGGGTGGCAAGAGCCTTTGCCAATATCCGGAAGCCCAGGGTGACAGGTGCAAGCCGTCCCTTGCGAAGCAGCGTGGCTTGTCCAGCATGTCATCCCAGGCAGACAGACATTGGATCCCCTTTGAATGACACCAGAATTTAAGCCAATTATTAAAGCTGATCATCTTATCACTGTATTGTGGCATCATTCTAGGTGAAGGTAGGATACTGCTCAAGGTCAGGGTCATACCTGCCTGGGCTACATAATCAGAGAGCTCCTCGGCGTCCCTTTTCATGTAGTCCAAGGAGGTGCGTCTCAGGTCGTTGACACCAGCGTGGACAATGACTGAGTCGTACTTGTACCTGCTGTTGAGAGACCTGAGTGCTTGCGTTATGTGGCGGATTCTAGCGCCCGACAGGCAGCTTACTGTGACCTTCTCCTTACTCAGTCTGGTGAGCGGACGTCAGTGTGTCTGACTATGGAATCACCAATGACAAGTGTGTCTGGCATTTTGTTTGGCCTTAAGGGCTGTGACTGTTTGACACTCTGACTGTGTGGTCTATGTGTTGCATGTGTTGGGTCGTGAGGTGGTAGTTGTTTGGGTGTCTGCTTTGGTGGCCTCTGCTGTTTTGGTAAATTTTTGACCAGAGCCTCCGAGTATGTCTTTGTGTGAGTATGTGTATGATTTGAAGTTGTGATGGTACCATGTGTGACTGGGTATGTATTGTGTGTGGTTGCCTTCTCCTCCTGTCTGGTCTTGCCAGTCCTATGTTGAGAGAGCTCAGCCTCCAGTTTGGCCGTATAGTTGCATCTCTCGCATGTATTTGTGTTTTGTGGGAGAAGGTGAGGATTGTCTGTGTACATGAGGCAATTGTAACATTGCCTCAATATTCCCAGGTTCACCAGTTGAGCTGGAGAGGACACTAGCAACTGATCCCTCGACATACTAGAAGTAGTAGATAAAGAACTTTCAAAGGACTCCGGGGGAAGTGGGTTTTGGGCTGGTGGGGTACTATCTATAATAAGAGTGCTTTATCAAGGTGCAAGTACTGTAGGAGTAAGTGCTAGGCTTTACAGATAGAGAATAGTCTACTTGGGAATCAAGTAGAGATGAACTTTTCAGTTATAGGATATGCTGGTTAGATCAGCAGTACAGTTTAGCGTGTTTTATAGCAGGGGGCTGAAGGGAGCTAGGAATTGGCCCAAAACGACCAATGGACTACTAGTTTCTGGCTGAAACTTCACCAAATCGGACAAAAAGGCCGCTCAGTGCTTCCCACTCCCACTGGTAAGCAAAGAAACTTCCCTCCTTCCTAATAAGGCAATGGATCAGTAACAGGAACTAAAAACAATGCCCAGGGATCAGCAACTCTGAAACTGGACTACTCTAGTTCAGTAAAGTGGGAAAACAAGAGATTTTTTTGTTTTATTACAAACTATAATCTACTTTAGCAATCCCAGATCAGGGCATAGAAATGAGAGAGGCACTATGTTCTTATATAAATCTACCCTTCAAGTAGTTATCCATCACCAGCTTAAAAATCACAAATGACATGACCAGAACTGGCAAATTCTATCCTAACCTTTAGGAAAATCTGAAAAAACAAACACACTGCTTTGTTGCTGTCTCTCTCTTTCTCCTTCATGAAAGGCACATTCATTAGCATAAATAGACAAACAAATGAAAAACTATATGTAAAACAACAAGCCCATTATCACTCTAGCAGATTTCGACTTAAATTTCCTTAGCCCTTACAATATCAATATAAATGCAATTCTTGCTACCCTTGGCATTAGTTGACTTAATGAGGATGTTGCCACACCCAGTTTTATTGAAGGGTGACACTCTCAGACTATATATTGGTTTTAGAGATGAAGCTGCACAAAAGTTTTAAAGCACTTTGTGGTTTTCACTTAGTGTTCATGACTGTATGGGGTGCTTTATCCCCGGGCTTACGTTTTAACATACTATTGATGTGAGGGGACGTAGTGTGATAGTGCTACAGGAATGGGCATATTTTTAGTAAACTAAGAATATTATAAACTTGGGATACAAGTGTAGCCTTGTTGGCACTTTTTTACATATAAGTACCGACGATATATTTAACATCAATACTTGCATGTCATTTTACACATCATTGTATGTTGACATAACACTCTGCTTTGGAGTAATTGAAATATATATATATATATATATATATATATATATATATATATATATATACATACATTTTTTCGTTCCTAAGAAGTGGAGTGTAACTAAAACATAACATATGATTGTGTTTAAATGCAACTTTTTCTGGCTGTTAGGTTTTGTTTATTTCTGTTTTTATTCTCTTTGTTTTTTGCACATCGCTGTTTTCAGAGAGTTGAAGGCAGTCAGTATTGTTCTGACCCTAAAGAGTTAATTTTGAGTTACATTTGTCATGTGACCACTTACCTTGTATTTAAATTTTCTTTGATCTATGTAGTGCATTTGTCTGAAATAGTCTGTTTATACAAACAGACGAAAAGCGCTTAACATTTGTACTTGCAGATACTTGTTTTTTTGGTTCATTTTGGATTTAATTCATTACAGTACTGGTTTTAAAAGACACTGCTTTTATTAAATTTTTGTCCATGGACGCTGTCATTGTTCCTGAGCCGTTTTTTTTCATTTCTTAACCTCCCAGACAAACAAAGAAAAAGAAAAATCCATGCTGTTTGTGATATCTTAAAAGCTTTATAAAGTCATTAATAACAGGCAAATCCACATATTTCCAACCGTTGCTACTGAAACCATGTCAGTTTTTCACTACTTAGGAATCTGGCTTGATCAAAGGCTTAACTATTTTGTACTACACCAATCACAATTACAAAAACAAAGTTTAGCAAACTCCCATTCTCATGCTGAAAAACTGTCCCACTTCTTAGCTGCATAACATAGAGTAGCTATAGGTAAAGGTATACTTATCACCCAACTTAAAAAGGACCTCCCTCTCATAGAAGCAGCATCCCAAAAGAACCTCAAAACTTTGTGACATCTGAAACCTGCAGCTTCATAATTCTCTTCCCTAAAACCAAGCACCTTTGATACTGCTTATCAAAAGCCAAATGGCTTCCTATAAAACAACACACAGATTTACACCTTAGCTCACTCCTTTACAAACTCTTGAAAGAAGAGACATTTTACGATTTCACTAGTCATCTCCTATAAGATAATCTAATTACAACATCTAGTCATGAAACCCGAATATTCCCTCACATCAAACTTCACATACTGAACTCCCTAGTATCCATATCTTCTTGATCCTAGCCTCCAAACGGTAATCTCTTCCTCTCCCAATAAAAGATAGTAAATCCTACATTTCTTTTGGGAAACATCTAAAAGGGCACCTTTAGAAGACTTTTAATTACAAATTATTTTCAGTGGTCTTTCAGCCTAGAGCCCCCTCAAAGCATGGCCACCCAAATTGTGACATCACATTATTAATAAAGCAGATACAGACTTGCTCTCTATGTAAACACATCAATGCACCAGAAGTACACATATCCCAATTTAATCATTCCAAAAGACTAAACTTACTCATTAAACATCATGAACACATTTATGTGTATATATATATATATATATATATATATATATATATATATATATGTGAATATATATACATATATATATATATACATATATATATATGTATGTATGATTTACATCTCTAACATTTACTTTTCTGTTAACTTTAATTCTTTCTAGTAAATTATTTACATCACATGTTCTTCCTTATTTCTACCTGCGATGTAAATACTGTTGATTTGTTTTGTAAATACTGTCAATTGAAAATTAACCTTCATTTTATTCTATTGAATTTGTACTTATGGTCTAAGTCTAAAAATGGTCTATTGGGATCTCTGCTCTACCCCATTTAACAAATAAAATATATTTTTTTATGTTTCCTTAACTGTATACATGGGTTTGAATTCCAAAGAAATTAATGTGCAGGCTAAGGTAACACCCCAGGTCTGTAAAGGTTATTTTTGGTATAGGTGATTCCAAAAGGCTTTTGTGGTTCTTCTTGTAATACATACAAATAAAAAAACATGCAAGCCTGCATAGTGGTCCTATACCCACAAACAATTTCAAACAACTGGAGGAATCACAACTTTAAATGTCAGGGCAGTTGCAAATTGTCAGAGGATTCCTGTACAGTCAGTTCAGTAAGTACCAGCAAAAGAAAAAGGATGGGCAAGTTAAGTCAAACTCATTTCTAATTCTATCAAAGGTAATATCTACTTTGTATGGTTTGTATTGTCATACACAGTGGATACCACTGCACAATTATATCCATTGCAAGCACATTTCTCTTTTGTTCAAAATAAATGAAAACATAGTTATTAGTTTGTGCTGTCATGGCATACTTTCCTAGTCTGATGTGTGCCAATTCTACGTATCTGCACAGAACCTCCTTGTCTGCTGTCCCACTATCCTTGTCTGTTGTGGTTGAATTTTTGATGCATATCATTCTGTAGTAATATTCCCCACTATCACATCATTAGTGGCAGTAAAAATAACCCCCATAGCGATTACTCATTACTCATTAAAGAGGTATATGATGCATAAGATTGTGCCTCATACCAATAAAGTTTGTCTTAGTCCCCTTATACTTAAGTGTTTCCCATAAGCAATATTTTCTATACATCCTTGCTGTCCAGTCTAGTAACACTAGCTGCTTCCACTCCCCATCCCTCTCAGCACCTGTCATACTCTGCAGGCATTACTCAAGATGAGTTTGCTTTTCTTCATGTACTGCATGCATAAAGTGCCCCTTCCATATCCAGTCATGCCATATTAGGTTTACTGATACTGATTATGGTATTTCAGCTGCTCCCTTCTGCACCTGGTACACAATGGCAGTTATGAGGACACATCGCGTATAGTTAATGAAAGTTCTTTATGTGGAATGTCTTGAAACCTAATTAGGTAGCACAAGTCATAGTGCAATCTCTTAGGAGATGTTTTGCAGCTCAGTCATTCTCCCTATTTCTAGATAATCCACATACTATACATCATGCATATGCAAGGACTTTAGTACTGTGGACTTCTTGTAGCACAGCACTTTCTTGTCAGAAGGTACCAATATGTTGCCAGAATGTTTTGGAATTTAGTCCATTTTGTAAATGTTGTGTTGTTGTGTCTTTCGGCTTTTCCCGGTTAGGGGTCGCCACAGTGGAACTCTGGTCTGCTAATGATTGGCAGTAGATTTTTAACGTGCCAAGTTGCCAGCTCTGACGCACAACCTTCAACGAAGGTACACCCATTCACACGTGTCTCCACACAGAAGACGCTCTAGCTGAGAATTGAACAGGACGTCTTACTGTGAGACGACAACGCTACTACAGCACCACCACCGCATATTCTGACTATATTACTGAACATTTAGTAACAGCATTTAAATAATAGACATTGTTAAGCTGTATGATCATAGGAGAGTGTTGTTTAGACTGACTTAGTTAAGATTTTTGCATATCATTAGTCATCTGTATGAATTATTATAGTTATTTTGTTCATGTAATGGAGATTTTCTTACTGGGATGCCACTGAAAATGGACTCTTCCCAGTTTGATAATGGAAGATGTGATTAATTGCTTCTCTTGCCAGATTTTTTTTGTAGTTAAGCATATCCTAATCACCCAGTCCAACCTGACTTGCAAGTCTTCAGTCCACTTGTCAGATCCTATCCAGCACAACTAGTGCTCTAGACTTGAGTTCCTTTAAACTAGTCCCTCTCAACTTATTGTGCTTCACTGGAGAAGATTCTTCCATCGATTCCAGCCAGCCAGATTAGATCCCATTGTCACACTGGACAAACCTTCTACAATCACCTAAAAGTCAGGCCTTGCCTCACCCATCCTTGTTCCGGTTCTAGTCCATATGTTGGCAGCAGTGGTTTTGGAGTTTAGACAATTTCCACAGCCTGTCTGCCTGGCTATGACTGACCTCTTGGTTTCTGCAGAGGAGCTGTCATTGGCTCCAACCTTTTTTGGTTCCCTCTATGGTGTCTTTCGAAATGTTGGCATCAATCTCCTTCTTGAGGCCCAGCAGTCTGATGCTCCAAACTCCCTCCATGGTGCTACTTACATCTACTTCGGGGGGGGGGGTGGATGTGGCCTGATAGGGGGGTCCTTGGCTCCAGTAGATTTGGGTTTGGACTTTGAGGTCATGGTGAAGATGACAGAATCTCTGATAGCCTCTATGCAGATTCCAGCTGTCTTTGCTGTATCCCAGGCAATCTGCATCTCAGTCTCACATCAGAAAGAGCGACTCAGCAGCAGTCAAATTCTTCTGAGGACTCAAATTCTTCCCTCATCCAATGTCCTTTGTTACAGGAAATGCAGAAGGAGGCACACTGACACCCCAATGGAGTTTCTCACTTCTGACACTGACTCAGATGAATGAGAAGGTGCCCCCCCCACTCCCCTCAAGAAGATGGCACATTCAGTAAAAACCTGGAACTTATGCGATAGAGGGAATCTTGGCCTACAGACCTGCCCTCTCAGGATGAAGAGGTACTTTTTGAGGCTTATTGCTCAGTACCCTCTACCTCACTGCTGACTTTCTTGTGGATATGGCTGCCAAGAGGAAATTGCAAGGGCCAGACACTTCAGAAGCCATTCACAGAAAGCCCGATAAAGTCCTTCAGCCACTAACAATTTTGGTCCAAAGATTCCCTTGGTAAATTCCTTGACTGAAGCAGCAACTACTAAAAAGGAGCTGCCAGAAAATTCAGCCTGCATCCATCCACTTAGCAAGGAGTCCAGGGTGATGGACAGAATGGGGAATTGAGTACTTACCTCAAGCACTATTGCAATGAGGGAGCTGAACTATTCTACTCACATGAACCACTTCCAAAGAGGTCTAGTGGAACAGGTTTTAGCCTCATTCAAGAAACCACCCATACTAGATTCTAGAAGGCAAATTGAGACTACTTTGAGCACCATGTTAAATATCACCAATCTCTTCATGCGGCTCATGCACAATGCGCCCAATAAAGCAGCTAGTGCAGCAGGTACAGGCATTACTATGAAACTCACTCCTGGCTACATCTATGAGACTTTGCAGATAACTATAAGGCATCCTTTAGTCAAACAAACGGTCAAGGCAGCAGCAGGTGTCAGCCAGTAGATAATTTTTTTTTTTTTTTAATTCACCACAAGCGCTTTCACCCTTACAACAATACATGGCTTTTTCAAGTGTACGTACAAGCATGAAATCCAACCTATAAATACCCCCATTAATAAAAAACGCACCAAAAAATTTAAAGAAACACTCTAAAAACATGACAAATGTTACACAACAACCCACAGGTAGATGTAATCAAAAGCACATTTTACAAACATCCCTATACATTAAGTAACATGTTATAAATGTATTTCAAATGTTTAATCATACATTGTTTTAAATCAATAAGCATAAAAAGCTTTTCACAACATAAACTACAAAAGATGTATGACAATTTGATATGTTACACTTTTTCACTTTTCTTTTTTAAAAAGGGCTTAATGGAAATATGGTCATTTAACTCTGGGGATTGGGATGCATTCAGTTTCAACTGCCAAAAGGTTTCCCTGCAGCCTAACCAATTCTCCCAATCTCCCCCTCTGGGGTCCACACATACATGTTCCAAAATCCCAAAAAGAAACCCTACATGACTGGGTTCCGTATGCAGCTGCCTATATAGTGCACTATTCAAAATTTTCTTTTTAATATTGTAAGTGTGCTCATAGATCCGCTTTTTTAATGCCCTTTCAGACTTTCCAGCATAAAATGCTGGGTAGTCCTTACATAAGGCTAAATATACTATACTCCTAATCATACAATTACCTTTTCTGAATTGTATTCTACTTTTTGCGTAATTGTCCAAAGTGACATTTGCCACCCCTATAATATACTTACAATAACCACATCTACCACATCTTCTGGTACCTTGGTCCACACTCCACTCATTACAACTTTCAAAAAGGTTTTTTAAGTTGACCCCTGTCTTGTAAACAAAATTAGGGTTCTCCCCTGCCTTACACACAATGTCATGGTTAAATCTTAACATTTTCCAGTTATTCTCAATAACATATTTAATATCCCTCGATACTCCACTGTGTTGCAAAACCAACGCCCTCTTAAAATTCTGTTCTCTACTAGTCCCATCAACTGTTACTGTGCTCAAGTTGTCACCTAACAAGGGCAAAACTTTTACACCCCATCCTTCCAAAATGTCACTTGCAGCCTCCTTGATTAAATTATCTGGGTATCCCCTGGAGGTAAATAATTCCGAGATATACTCATTCTCAAAAATTAAGTCACTCCTCTCAGATGTCATTCTGGCCGCTCTGACCATCTGACCCTTAACAATACTTATTTTCTGTTTCCACGGGTGGTCACTATTGTATGGGAGATAGGAGTTGCTAAAGGTGCTTTTCATATGGATCCTAGATTTCAAATTTCCATTAATTTTGTCTAGCCTCACATCTAAATAATCAATCCCTTGCTGGTCTAATTTAAAGGTAAACTTTAAAAAGTTTGTAGTTTGACCAAGGAACTCAACAAATTTCATAATGGCGTCCACTGGACCTTCCCAAACAATAAAAATGTCATCCAAAAAATGCCTGTAAAATCTAATATTCTTCCAATAGACTGACTTAAACAAAAATTTGAGTTCCCATTGCAAAAGCACCAAATTAGCGTATATGGGGGCACATGCTGCCCCCATAGCAACTCCCCTTATCTGCTTGAATGTCTCCTCCTCAAAGTATATAAAATTGTTTTCTAATACAATTCTCATAAGTTCCACCAACAAATCAATTTCTAAGTTAAGTACTGAACGCTTACTGTCTAAAAGTGACCAGAAAAACTCCAAACCTTCTTCCACAGGGATACATGAAAATAAATCATCTACATCAATGGTAAGGAAGTACACATCTCCCTGGTGTGTTTCTGTAGTCAACCCCTGCAAAAAATCCCAGGAGTTTTTAAGAATGTGTGTAAAACCACTAACAATGTGTTTAAGTGTGTGGTCCAAAAAAGTTGCTATGGGGTAGGTCTTGGAACCTTCACCTGTCACTATGGGCCTATATGGTGGATTTGTTGTACTTTTGTGTATCTTGAGAATGCCAAAAAAAGAAGCCAACCTAGGCTTCTTGTTGATCAATACATTTCCAAGTACATGCTCCTACCTGTTTTCCAAAACAAACTCCTCTATTGCTAAATCAATTTTCCTATATGCAATATTAATTTCCTTCATTGAGACCGGTATGTACACATTTATATAACTCAAAATGTCCATATTTTACTAGAATAATCCATAACATTGACCAAGACCATACCACCCCCCTTATCTGGTTTCATAATACGTACTTCTCTATCCAACATTAATTCATCCAAAATCTGCTTGTCATCTTTTGTCAAATTTGATTTAAACTTGTAACCTCTCTTGAAAGTTTTACTAGTAGTTAAGTTGTAAATGTTGTAAATTAGACCAGCAAGGGATTGATTATTTAGATGTGAGGCTAGACAAAATTAATGGAAATTTGAAATCTAGGATCCATAGGAAAAGCACCTTTAGCAACTCCTATCTCCCATATAATAGTGACCAACCGTGGAAACAGAAAAAAAGTATTGTTATGGGTCAGATGGTCAGAGCGGCCAGAATGACATCTGAGAGGAGTGACTTAATTTTTGAGATTGAGTATATCTCGGAATTATTTACCTCCAGGAGATACCCAGATAATTTAATCAAGGAGGTTGCAAGTGAGATTTTGGAAGGATGGGGTGTAAAATTTTTGCTCTTGTTAGGTGACAACTTGAGGACAGTAACAGTTGATGGGACTAGTAGAGAACAGAATTTTAAGGGGGCATTGGTTTTGCAACACAGTGGAGTATCGAGGGATATTAAATATGTTATTGAGAATAGCTGGAAAATGTTAAGATTTAACCATGACATTGTGTATAAGGCAGGGGAGAACCCTAATTTTGTTTACAAGACAGGGGTCAACTTAAAAAAACTTTGAAAGGAGTAGTGACGGGAGTGTGGACCAAGGTACCAGAAGATGTGGTAGATGTGGTTATTGTAAGTATATTATAGGGGTGGCAAATGTCACTTTGGACAATTACGCAAAAAGTAGAATACAATTCAGAAAAGGTAATTGTATGGCTGGGGGTATAGTATATTTAGCCTTATGTAAGGACTGTCCAGCATTTTACGTTGGAAAGTCTGAAATGGCATTAAAAAAGCAGATCTATGCGCACACTTACAATATTAAAAAGAAAAATTTGAATAGTGCATTATATAGGCACCTACATATGGAAGCCAGTCATGTAGGGTTTCTTTTTGGGATTTTGTAACAGGTATGTGTGGACACCAGAGGGGGAGACTGGGAGAATTGGTTAGGCTGCAGGGATACCTTTTGGCAGTTGAAACTGAATGCATCCCAACCCCCAGGGTTAAATGACCATATTTCCATTAAGCCCTTTTTAAAAAAGAAAAGTGAAAAATTGTAACATATCAAATTTTCATACATCTTTTGTGGTTTATGCTGTGAAAAGCTTTTTATGCTTATTAATTTAAAACAATGTATGATTAAACATTTGTAATAAATTTATAACATCTTACTTAATGTATAGGGATGTTTGTAAAATGTGTTTTTGATTACATCTACCTGTGGGTTGTTGTGTAACATTTGTCATGTTTTTTAGAGTGTTTCTTTAAATTTTTTTGCGCCTTTTTTATGAATGGGAGTATTTATAGATTGGATTTTATGCTTGTACTTACACTTGAAAAAGCCATGTATTGTTGTCAGGGTGAAAGCGCTTGTGGTGAATTTTTAAAAAAATAAATCTGTCTACTGGCTGTCACCTGCTGCTGCCTGGACCGTTTGTTTGATTATTAGTTTTTCTTTTAGATCCTGCATCTGTTACTATTTTTATAAGGCATCCTTTGCAAATGCTTCCTATGATGGCTCATCCATCTTTGGCCTTTTGGTGAAGAAAAAACTTTTGAAGTGTGAGCAGGAAGGTAAGACCTTGTCTGCCATAGATGCAAAGTTTGAGACTCCTCAAAGATCGTACAAAAGGAACCAGAAGGGGTCCAAGCCCTCATGGTTTCATAAGTCAACTCCACTTCAGACAGAAGAAGCCAAGGCAGAAGTGGCTCCTCTAATGGAAGTCAATCAACAGGTTAAGGTGGTCTGCAAAATCAGGAATATAGGGGTCCATTTTTGGGCAAGCAGTTTCATTGTCCCTGAAGAGTTGCCTGACTGCTCCTCTCTTGTGGCAGCTGGGGACTGTTTATCCTTCCACTCACCTGTGTGAATAGCCATCACAGGAGCTACTGTTGAGAATGATAACATCCAGGGGGGTATATAATTCCCTTTTCCCCTCCCCTTCCTCTCAGGACCAGCTGCTACCAGATGTACAACCCCATTAGCTAAAAGAGGCAAAAAAAAATTTGCTCTCTTTTTGTGAAAAAGAGCCATCCAGGAGTTCCCACCAGACCTGAAAGGGTAAGGTTATTATTTTAAGACTCCAAAGAACAAGGACCTCTAGACAATTCTGGACATTAGTGACCTAAGCCTTCATTTAAAGAAGATCCCATTCAGAAAGGTTGCAATACAAGTAGTTTTGCCATGTCTTCATGCAAATGAATGGATGTGCTCAATAGATTTTCAAGATGTCTACCTCCATATCAATTTGCAAAGTCATCAAGAGGATCTCTACACTTCTACTTAGGAGTCAATCATTTTTAGTTCAAAGCCCTGACCTTTGGTTTCACCACAGCTGCCTGGGCTTTTACCAAGTGTATTGCAGTATTCGCAACCCATTTGTAGCTCAAAGTGATTTATGTTTTTCCATACTTGGATGACTGGCTCCTTGTTTCTACAACACAAGAATCTTTCATCATAGCCAGAGACTATTTGCTTCAGCTCTGTTTATCCTCGGGCATTTCTGTAAACTACAACAAATCAAACCTTCATCCATCTCCCTCTGTCCTGTTCATTGGATGGCCTCTGGATGCTGCAAAACACATTGCTTCTTGTCCAACATAAACAAATGCAATTGCTCAGAACTGCGGTTCACTCCCTATTGACTATCACTCTCCTCCAGCAAATGTAGTTCTCCAAGTTCTAGGCATAATGGTGTATTCAAGCATCATGGTACAGTTACGTACTTCTACATGAGGGTTCTCCAGTGGCTTCTCAAGGCCCAGTGATCCCAACTATCAGATCACCTGTTCTTCCAATCATTATCACTCAGCTCCTCAGGATTCATTTGAAGTGGTGGATTACTTATCCCAACATTTATGCAGAATGTCCCATTCTCATGTATTTCCCCCATTGTTGTCATTACCACAGACCCCTCCTCTCCCTTCTGAAGATAAGATGGCCCACAGGCCCTAGAGTCATCTAGGAGCCAATCTTCACAAAAATATCTTGGAGATGAGGGCAGTTCTCCTTGCACTGCAGAACTTTCAGGACATCTTGCCTCAAGGAATGATTTCTGTTCAAACATTCAACATCTCAGTAGTGTGGTATTTGAACAGACAGAGAGGAGCCAGATCTTACCTTTTATGGTGGGAAGCCATGAGGGTTTAGCAATGGGTGATCACTTTGCATCACTATCTCATAGCAATGTACATCCCCAGGAAGTTCAACTACCTTGCCGACAGGCTCAACAGATCTATTCTGTTGCTTCACTAGTAGTCTCTCAATCTAGTAATAGCTTAATAGATTTTTGATCTCTGGGGTCCAGCCATGCTACATTTTATTTGCCTCACCAGTCAACATCAAATAGCGAAGCTACTTTGTCGTAATCTTCCCAGAAGGATAGTCCTTCAGGGATGTTCTAGTAGGGCAGTGGCATTCCAGGATTCTTCATACCTTCTCTCAACTTTGCTTCATGTCTAGATTTCTACAAAAAGTGACAGGATGCAAAGCCCGATAATCCTCATTGCTCCATGTTAGGCCTGCAAAGTTGGGTTTTCCTTTCAGAGGACTTGCCTCAAGAACAGCTCATGGCTTCTAGATCCACAAAAGGATCTCCTCTCTTACCCGTCCAAACTGCCTTACACAGACTTTCTCAATTTCAAGTTAACTGCATGGTTTCACAAATTCCCTTAACAGCCAAGGACGCTTTCCTATCTCAGAATGTTATCTATGTTCTTACTGCATCTCATCAAGAATCATCCCACAAGGTTTATTGCAGTAAGTGGAGTCATTTTGCTATTCAGGCAGCTGATTTGGACACCTTCCCTTATACTTCTTCTATTACTGACATTTTACAGTTTCTTCCGCTTTTTTTTTTTTTTTTTTTTGACTCAGGCTCTAGTCATTCTACAATTAACACCAGTTAGCAACCATATCAAACTACCATGCTGAAATATTCACATTCCTTAGCCACTAATAGAATATGTAAACCCTTCTTGAAGGGCATCTTTCTTCTTCATCCCCTAATAAAAAAACTGTTCCTCCATAGAACTTCAGATTTGTTCTAGAAGCCTTAACAAAGACTCCACTTGAGCTGGCCTCTTTGGTGTATTTGAAGTTTTTATTTTGGCTGGTTTTTGATAGTATTGACTTCAACAAGAAAGATTTTGGAATGACTAGCCTTTTTAACAAGAAGCATCTTTATTAAATTATCACATATGACCTAGGCAATCTTACATTTATATAAATGAAAACAAACCATACCAACACAATTTCATTTGCAAACATTACATATTACAAACCATGCTGACAAAATTGTAGTTGCAAACATTATACATCATTTATAATCTATCCAGACATTATCAGTCTAACATTAAATAGCTCATTCAAATCCTGATTTTTTTTAAACCTTGTTCCTCCTCCTCCTCTGCAAGTAGTGTTCCCACAATTCCCATTTTTTCCTATGTAATTTGCTCCTACCCTTTTCTAAAGATCCCAGTTCCAGTTGTTTTATCTTTGTTACTATATTTGCTACTTCTAGTAAAGGTGGTTTAGACTTTGATTTCCATTTTCTTGTAATTATTTTTTGGCAGCCACCATAATTAGACTCAGCAAGGCTAGTGAATTCTGATTCTGTAGTATAGCTCAAAAAATAATTTTCTCACCCAGTATCTCTGACAGAGCAGTCTGCAGGAAATCTTTAAAGTCTGACAACTCACATCACTCCCAGAAAATATGTTCCCAGTTATATCTTTCTTCCCAATCACGCCTTCAATATTTGCTGTCTACGTGAGGAAATAAATCTTTGTTGTCTACTTGAAGTATAAAAATACCTATGTAAACACTTCCAAGCACAGATCCTAAATCTTCTAGAGTTTGTTGCATATCTGGGAGACATTACATATATTTTCCTGATGTTTCTTTGTGAATTGCTTATCTGGTCTCTGTCCCCAGGCCTTTCTAACCTCCTCTGATTGATTCTTATAGCTATTGTGCAATATTTTATATGCTGTACTAATTATTTCCTTTTTAATTACAGCTTCTGTTCTAGAATTTATTAAAAACTCAATCAGTGCTGGTCTTTCATTTAGGACCTCCTATTTCTTTCTCTTTATCTATACTCGGATATGAGTTCTTGATAGGGAAGGCAATCTCTAACCTGCAGTCCAAATAAATTCTTGGCATCTTCTCATTTTATTACCTTTACATCTCTAGTTATTTGCTCCCAATATCCTGGTTCCTTTACCAGTTTTCTCCAATAAATTACAGCCCCACCTCTTGCCTATTGTCTGTATCCTTGTCTGTATCCTTAATTGCAGTCATCCCTATTGACAGAATCTCCTTTCTTCATTCCCATGTTGGCTTAGTTCTTATAATACTTTCTGTTATTTTATGAATATAATATTCTGTATTACTATTGTTATTCTCTTTAAAGGTCTGCATCCAAAATCTCAGTCTCTCATTCTTTCTTGAGCTTCCCCCCTGTTTCATCATCATCCTTTTCCACTTAACTGTGTTGCAATTTGGTAATCCCAATCCCCCTTGTTCTATTGGAAGAATCAGTTTATCCCACTTGACTCTTGTTATCTTCCCCTCCCAGATCAAATTCTTCATCTCTTTATTAATTGCTATTCACAACTTCTCCTTTGGTTGATAAAAACATGTCTGGCCTGTATATAAAACTAAAGGGACTAAAAAGATTTTAACAGCTTTTATCTTACTATTGCTATGAATACAAGAGCATCCATTTTCTCAGTTTTCTCAGTTTTTGTATTATCTTTTGTTTAGTCTATTCCCACATATGCTTAACTGTTACACTGGAATCATTTTAATCCATACTCCTAAATACTTCATTTTATCATGTCCCTATAAATATGGATATTGATGGACCAATTAATGTGTGGGTACGTAATTTACCTCTATTGCCTTTATTTCAGCTTCATTAATTTTGTATCCTGAAAAGATATGAAACTGTCTCAAAATGTTCCACAACACTGTAATGTGCCTTTCTGGTTTTGTCAGTTATAAAATAATATCATCTATAAACAGAGCCAGCTTTTCTTGACTTGCATACCAATTATATCCTTGAATGTCTAAGTCCCTTATTTTCTTTGCCAGTGGTTCTAAATATAATGCAAATAGCAAAGGGGAGAGAGGACACCCCTGTCTGGCTCCTCTGCTCAAGCAGAAATCTTCACCTTTTATACCTCATATATCCTCCTAATCAACCTTATAATTTTATCAGGCAATGCAAATGCTTCCATTGCCCTGCTCATAAAGTCCCAGCTTACTTTGCCAAATGTTTTCTCTGCATCAAGACCCAAACATCAGTGGTATTTTCTTATATTCTGCTTCCCTCTGGATCATCAATGTTCTGTTAATGCTGTCAAATGTTTGCCTCCTCTTCACAAAACCACATTGATCCATGTCTATCAATATTTGGCATCCCTTTTGCCATTATTTTAGCTGTTATTGATATAAACAGTTTATAGTAATTGTTTAGTATTGAAATGGGCCTGTATGGAGTTGGATCTGATGGATTTTTATCCTCTTTAGGTATTACAGCTACTACAACTTTCTTCCAAGATGCTGGTACTTCTCCTCCTCTCAAAATACTGTTAAACAAAACCTTTCAAATATTTATCAGTTTTCCCTCCTAGCTTCCAACCCTTCACAGGAATACCATCTATTCCTGGGGACTTTCTTGTAGATTGGTTATACATCACCATTTTTATCTCATCTCCTTCTAGCCTGTTAGTAATTGAGCCTCATCTACCTCTAACTGTGACATATTTAATTCTTCCATAAACATTTCCATTTGTACCTTTTCTCAACTTCCATATTTTTCTGCTTTATTCAGATTTTCATAGAATTTCCAAAATATTTCTAATACTTCTACAGGATCTCTTATCTGCCTTGTTATAGGGTCCCCGAGCTTGGTGATAGATAGCCTTTATACTTTCTGTTGCCTGAGTCATTGTGTTAAAAGTTCTTGTGCTCTAGTTATTATTGGGGCATGATCTGAAATAGTTATTGGGTGCATTTCAAGACCTTCAATTAAATGCACACGTTCCTGTGAAATATATATTGTCTAACCTAGCCCAATTTGAACCCCTAGTACTGAATTCACATCTTCTATGTCAAATATTTTCATAAATGTCTTCAAAAATCTACTCTCATTTGTTATATTTTCCCTTGTAGGCCCCTCAAACACATCTTCACTGTTGCAAATCAAATTCCAGTCCCGTTCTGAAAGCTTTGGAATTACTAGCCTTGTCTTCCAACCCTCCTTACTTACTTTTTCATAAGGACAGAGTTTCTCCAGACAAATCTATCCTTTGTTCTCAAGATTGCATTCAAAATTAATTTAAATCAAATAAAATCCATTTACCAGTTTTCTTTCCAAATCATTCTAACAAATGGGAATACGTGCTACACATGCAAGATGTTTGCAGACAGCTAAGATTTTCCTGCACAGAACTAAATAATTTTGGAAGGATTGTCAACTTTTGTGTCCTTCTCCAATATAAACTGAGAAGAAGGTATCCAAAGTTTCACTGTCCAAATGTCTGAATGCAATTGCTTTCTGTATACTTCTCACAATAAAACTTTGGCATTTAAACTCAAAGCGTATTTCCACAAGGTCTGTTTCTATTTTTATAGTCTTATTCAAGAATTCATCTTTGCATGAGATGTGTGCTGTAGCAACATGGTCTACATTGCATATCTTTGTCAATCATGGTAAGCTATATATTATATCTAGCTCCCAGGCTTCTTATGGGTCACTATACTTAAGGTCTCCTGTCATGATTACACTCAGGTTGATAGGTAGCGTGGGATTCTGACCAACAAATTGGATCGGACGAATAGATTAACAGGATACTCTAGTTTTATTTATTTATTTTACATTTGTTTACTGGGAAAGTCCGACTGTAATGAAGTCCATTTACAACTTAGGCCCGGGGAGAAAAGCTCCACATCAAACAATATGTGCAGTGATAATTATACAATCAAAAGATATGTCAAACAAGCAGTAATACATTTACAATGTTTTTTTCCAAGCAAGCTTAATTTACACATAGTAGGCCCTGGATGGCAGCATTTAGGAGAAAAAAAACTCCACATTAAACAATACAATCAAACGAGACATCACACAAGACATAATAAATTTACAGTGGTTTGTTCCAAGCAAGCTTAATTTACACATAGTAGAGCCTTTATGGCAGTATTTGAGGAGTTTTTAGTATTGTATTATAGAGACAGTAAGCAGAGAAGAGAGGAAGGTAGGAAGAATTGGAGGAGAGCAGGAAACCATTTATGTGATGCAAGGACAGAGCCAGGAGTGCAAGAGGTGTGACTTTAGTGACGTTTTGAACAGTGAGATAGATGGTGCTGAAGAGATATTCTGCGGGAGGTTATTCAACTTTCTAGCTATGGTATGAGAGAAAAGGGCTTTCCCTGCAATATTGCTGGCTTTGGATATAGAGGAAAGGGTTTTGTTGGATGAGCATAGATGACGGTTTGCTGAATACTGGTTTAGTAGTTGATTAGGGCAGGAGGCTTGTGGGGATTCTTTAGGATGTTGAAGGTGAGCACTGGTTGGTGGTAACTAATTAATTGAGGGAGTTCTAACCACTGTAGTTCCTTTAGGGCAAGGCAGTGATGGCTTCTAAAAGTAGAATTATTGGCGAATTTTGCAGTCTTATTGTAAAATGATTCTAGTTTGTCTAGGTCTGTTTTCCTGATGTGGGTTAGGATTGGTGATGCATACATTAGGGTAGACAAAAGGTAGGTTTGGGCTAGGGTGACTCGTGCTTGGTCTGATAGGAAGTTTTTTTGTTTGTATAAAGTTCCTAATTTTTTATGTACCTTTTTAATGGTTTGAGAGATATGTTCATCAAAGTGAAGATTTTTATCTATTTCAACACCAAGGAGCTTAGTATGGTAGGAGGGAGAGATTGTGGTGCAGTTTTTGGAAGTGATAGTGAAGGAAGGAGGTGTGGTTCTGGATTTGTTGGGGGTGAATAGAAGTAATTTGATCTTGTTGGGTTTAGAATTAGTTGAATGTCAGTAATCTATTTTTCCACGGAGCTGAACGATTCTTGGGTAAGTTTTTGAAGAGTGGTTAGAGATGGGGCTGAGCAGATTAGGGTGGAGTCATCTGCGTACTGTATAAGTGATGCATGCAGGGTGGAAGTATGTAGTTTTTTGGTAAAAATTGTGAATAGTAGAGGCCCCAGTATTGAGCCTTGTGGAACACCTATAGTAGTTAGTAGTAGAGGTGATAGTACAGCTTGCCATTTGACTGACTGTTTCCTATCAGAGAGATAGTTTTTGAACCAAGCAGTAGTGGAGGGGGCAAAGGACATGGAGGATAGAGTGTCTAAAAGTAGGTTATGCGCGACCATGTCAAATGCCTTAGAGAGTTCTAAGAATATGGCTGGTACAAAGTTGTTGTTTTTAAGTTGTTTAACCTGGTTAGTAAAAGAGAGTAGAGCAGTAGTTGTACTATGGTTTGGGCGGAGGCTATGCTGTGTGAAGGAGAGAAGATTATGTGAGGTTAAGAAGTGCATCACATGGGTGTGAATACATTTCTCAAGGAACTTGGAAAGGGGGGATAGGATAGCAATGGGGCGGTAGTTTGATAGCTCATAGGAGTTGCTGCCTTTGTGTAGGGGAATAATATATGACACTTTCCATAGTTGGGGGATATAAGCTTCTTGTATGGAGCGGTTTATAAGAATTGAGACAGGGTAGGCTAGGGACTCTGCAGCTAATTTTAGGAAATTAGCGGGTAAGCCATCTGCTGTGAGAGTGGTTGGTTTTAGTTTTGAGATTAGTTTTTTTTTAACTGTGGAGGTTGGTACAGGTGAGAGTGTAAAGGAAGGTATATTATTGTGATCTATAGTGGGGGTGAATATAGAGTTATTATTAGATAGCTGGGTAGATAATGACAGAAAAGATTCTGTGAAGTGATGGTTAAATTGAGAAGCTATGCTGTCATTATTAGTGTTGGTGTTGGGAGCTGGGTTGGCAGTTTTGCTGGGTTTCAGAAGGGAATTGATAGCTTGCCAGAACTTTTGGGAGGTTTTGGAATGTTTGTTTTGGATACCTTGGAAGTAGCTTTGTTTATCCATTTTTGTTTGTTTTTTGGCCTGATTCTGAAGTTGTTGATATTTTTGTCTATTTTGACTAATGTTATTCTTTTCCCAGACCTTCCAGGCATTGTCTATGGCTTTTAGTAAGGCTTTTGTGGTCCTATTCAGCCATCGGGTATAGTTAACTTTAGTTCTAAGTTTTCTAATGGGAGCTACTGTATTTAGAGCATTCATAAAAGTACTACTGAAAAGCTCAACTGCCTGGTCTAATGCTAGAGTTTGTAGTGGGTGCCAGTTACATTGTTGTAACATGCTGTTAGAATTTGTGGCTTTACCTTGTGTTCATCCCTAGTTTCCTTATACAGTATGGGTTTGGATATGTTTACTTGTTTACGAAGGAGGAATGTGGGTCAGTGGTCACTCAGTACATCAGGTAGACAGCCCACATGATAATTTTCCTTGGGGAAATTAACTAAAGTCCAATAGAGGATTGAATGTTTTTTTGGATTTTTTTGTCAACTCTGGTGGGTTCTTGGATTAATTGTGAGAATCCAAATAAGTTCATATGGTTTGAGGGATTGTTGGAGTTGCAGGCTAGCCAGTCTAGGTTTAGGTCGCTTAACAGGATAGTTTCTTGGAGCAGGTTGATTGTAGTCCATTGTAAGATTTCTTCTATTACAGGAGAGTTATTTCCTGGAGGGATATAACTGCAAAGGATGTTGATTCTCTTTTTGTTTTTTAGGGATAAAACGGAGCCTAATGTTTCGGCATTCTGAAATTTGGGAATTGGGGTTTGCAAAGGCTGGAGGTTAAGTGTGTTTTTAAATAAAATTGCAACTCCGCCTCCCTTTTTGGCATCTCTGTCTAGTCTTAAGTTGTTATAACCTGAGGCAAGAATTTCTTCGTTTTGGGTGGTGGGTTTTAGCGAGTCTATGTTAAATAAACGAACCCTTAAAATGTCGAGTACAACATACGCGAACACTTTTAAGCGAACGTTTATTTAATTGATAGCTCACAATGTCGGAAAATGGAGTTCCGAAACATTCTGTTTGGCCAGCACTGAAATATGTGACATATTACGTCATGTAAGCTACTGCTAACGGCGCTGTACGGTGTAGAATGGGAGTATTTCCCTTTTCTGCACTGAAGTGCGGTCCCAGAGTTGGTATATTTAAGTAGGGGGGTGTGGGGGCATAGGGGGGCTTGCCCTCCTGCTCGTACCATTATGGTATGTTTTTCTTTTTTGTTATGATATATGCAAACTTGCTGTTAGTTGGTTTAGTGTCCTACAGCACTTGGGAGGGGGAGATGACCAAACAAAACTTTTCAGCATTGTGGTTTGTGACATTGTGAGCTGTCGGTTAAATAAACATTCGCTTAAAACTGTTTGAGTATGTTATACTCTACATTTTATGCGTTTCTTTATTTAACATAGACCCGTTTTAGCCAGGTCTCAGTAATGGTTAGTATATCTGGGGAGCAGTGGGTTATGAATGTGTGTAGGTCATGTAGTTTGTTGGATATACTTCTTGAGTTTAGGTTAATAATAAGTAGGTCAGATTTCTGTTTGTGTGAGAGAAAGTTGTTGCATGGACCTGGGTTGGGGTGTATGTCTCCTGAGATTAGTAGCCATTTTTTAAGGAATAGTTTGATTTTTATAGCATGTGTTAGGTCTGTATTTACTCTAGATAATGTTTGTCTAATGAGAGGTAGTGTGGTGTGTGTTTTGCATATATAAAATAATGCGCTATCATAAAATAGTGTGGAGCAGATTACAATATTTTTGTGTGTATGTGTGTGTCTGAAAGTATGTGTTACGTGGAAGTTATTGTTTAATGGTATGTTAGTGTGTATAGACGTGGTGTAGGCTAGAGGAGTGAGAGTTAGTAGTAGTAGTGGTAGTATGCCCTGCATGATTTGTCTAAGCTGTCACGTAGGGGTACTATGTGAGTAAGAGAAATTATTACAGAGGATAACACTAAGTCTTGTGCTCTTTGCTATGAATTGCAGCATAAGCTTTGGAAAAAGGAGGGCTTTACAATTCTAAAGTGTAGCCTAAACACAAAGAGTTATCAATCAATAAATTGTTGAACATTTTTAGAAAGTAATAAATGTACACACATGCGCACACACAAAGGGAAAAAAAAAGTTTCCCACCAGAAGACACTTCGGAATATCCCCAAAATGTTGTACTGGTTTGATAGATTCAATTAGAAGAGGCGTGGCCTCAAATTCAAAAAGACTAATGGCATCCCAGAAAGAAATCTGCAACCAGTTCAGAATAAGTGAAAGCATTTCAGAATCAATGAACGACTTTATGTAATTTACCAACAAAAGTATCCCATTTCATGATAATGCTGGATGTGCTGATCTAGATTGGTCTGCTATAACACCCCCTTCCAAACTGATACCTACTGAGGACTCCACAGACCTTTCTAAACGTTTTCATTCCGCCTGCTTTTCCTTTTGAGTATTTGGTCTATATGCAGTCACAGCCTTGATCTAAGGTAAACTAGTACCCCAGGGATTATGGGAGGGTAAAGTAGAGCACTAGTTGTGCAGGATGGGATCTGATAAGTGGCTAGATGAGACTTTGATACACAAGTTGTATTGGACCAATTTGGATGAAAGGATCCAGTGTTAGTATACTAAGTACATAACCGTTTTTTTTTTTAACTTTACTTTTTTGATTCACTGTGCTTTTGGGCACACAGTGTAGTTCAAAAGTTGTTGTGCTACTTTGCTTTCATCATCAAGGCAGTAACTTCTGTAATGAAGGTAAAGTCAGATAACTTGCTGTTTTGTTGCCTAAAATGCATTCTCATCAACTATAAAGTTATAGTTTGTCTTTTCTGCTTAACAAGTCTTTGTCATATATTATAAGTTTATAATGTGTCCCTTTTTTCAAGCCCTGTCTGTTGTCTGTATTGTAGATGTGCGTGTGTTTGTATGCGATGAGTTTTGATGATGCGAGGATGTTAGCGGTAGTATTTACTTGAAAACACGGACGCATATTTTGCTTTTAATTATAATTGCATTACTGATTTATCATAGCTGTCTTATTTCCAATGGTATGTAAATGTATTTATATTATTTCACAGCACGTTTACACAGTTACCTAATATTTAGCACCTTAAGTAGAGAAGCTTGATTTTTAGCGTGTATATGCATTTTAATTTGTTTTATTTTTCTTTGTTTAATGTTAATAGTTCACGTCTGAAAATAGAACATTTGCAGAAGACCATCCACCTATCAATAAAGTAATAAACTTTAAGAGCAGGGAAACAAAATCGGGTCGGGTGACAAAGATCGCTTGAGTAATGCCTAAATGCGGGAATATGATTCGATGCAGCGTTATTGTGACAGACGGACTAATGGCGTGACTGAATTAAAAGGAATATTAAAAATCACCTACTGTAACTAGCCAATGAACAGTTCGGGAAGACTGTAAGCAAAAATGTGTAATTTTTTTTTTTTTAAAGAAACAGCTTTCTCTAAAACAAATAGAGTCATACAATAATACACGAGTTAACAACCAGTCCGTTTAGTAGAAACTCCTCTTTCCCAACCCATCCCTTGCCAATTTCATCATTCTGGCAGGGTTTCCATAGTAATCATACGCTGCTTCAGTTTACACAACCTGGGCAGTGTCGAAATCGCTTGCCCTGCCCCAAAGTTTTTGCTGACCACTCCTAACACGCTGACAATCGTCTAGTTGGAGATTAGATTTCGTTTTCTTCTTCTTAAGCTTCTTTTGGTTGGTTGCTGCAACACCGGCTGGTTGTACACTGAAGGTTGGATTGGCCAGTGTCGTACGCCCACGCCTAATGGTTTCAATAATATATGACGTGACGTAATACATTCAGAAATGGGAAGTCGAGCCAGTACTGGTGAGTTTAAGAGAGTGAGGAAGAAAAGCAGAATTAGTATAGATAGTGAAATTCCAGCATCTGAAACACTGGTAAATCAGGAAGTGAAAACGCGAGGTGCTGTCAGTCGAGAGCCAGGGAACAGAAGAGACTGAGATGTATCTGAGGCAGTCAGGTAAACTCAAGAAATATCATTGGCTGTGGTTTACAGAATAGTATCAGTTACAGGACAGGTATTAGTAACTTACGAAGGACTTTCGTAGTGTAGAATTATGTCACGTATGTTTTTATTTATCTGGTAGTTGGAAGAGGTAATGCCATTGAGCTGCTTAGGAAGCATCCATCTGGAGTGGCCAAGATAACTGTACGCGACAATAAACATCGCATAATTATCAGCAGAAAGAATGCTGTCCGGTGTTGAAGAGTGTATGGTTAAGTATGGCAGGAGACTTATGCAAGGGACCACAGATGGTTGCATTGGGTCAGCACCTAAGCTGGTTAACATCAAATTAAGCGAGTTTGTACAGTCATATGTAGAGGAGGCGTACACAGATAATCTATTTGAATTCTAGAGTAAACAACAGTAAGATAACGGGTGTCATGTAGAGAACGATTTTGATGGTAAAGACAGGACATAGCTGACACCTGCAAGATGCGTAAAACTGCGAAGCTTCTTTGAAGTGATTAGATTTACATTCTTGACCAAGATCATGGGGGAGCACCTGCCATAATTTGATTGCAGTCTGCAAGTTTGGGAGATATTTAGTATGATGTTCTGAATGTTGATAGATAACCTCCCTCCATGTATCGAATTGTCTGAGCATTCATCAAGAGGAAGCCAGCTGAAATGTTTATGTAGCAATCGATGTTCAGCAGAGGGATTTGAGGACAAACTTAGTGTTATTTAAAGTGGATTTGATTATTATTTTATGTATGTATGTGTATTTATTTATATTTGTATCATGTTTTTTGATTGTTGTATAGCAGCCAAGTTGAGGATAAGAGTACTTCTGTTCTGTTTGCCATCAAAGCCTCTAACATAAGGACATTACACCCCTGAAGCAAGCCATAAGTTAGGTGTTTACTTTGTGACTGCAGCAACATGATCAGTTAATTATCAGTTTGGAGTTTAACAATATCTTCTAGGCAGTTAAACAGAGTTACTCTTTCTAATGCTAGAAAATCAGTTTTGGGTGTTTACCAACACATAGACAAGGCACTGAACTGTTTCTCCCCTTTGGAAGTAAAACTGACTGTCCTTATTGTGACAAAGGGAAATTCTGCCAGCCCAGCTAGCAGGAAGTTTGTAAATAACTATGTAAGAAATGTCACAAAAAGGAAATACTGCCAGTCCAGCTATCTGGAATTTTGCAAATAATTATATGTAATTTATGAGTGTTAATATGATTTATATAGAAGTGTGACAGAAGGAGATACTGGCAGCACAGCTATCTGGCATTTTATTTGTGAATATCAGCAAGATGCAGTTGCTTGTGTTACCACTATATTAGAACTATATGTTGTCTGCATATCAAGCTGCTGGTATAGAAGTGTGTGTGTAAAGTACTGAGCTTAAGGATGTGTCCACAGTGTACCCTACTGGGAAAGAACAGAAATGTATATAAACTGTTGTACCTGTGTAAGTGTATATGTTTTAACAGTGGAAACTAGAACATAGAAGGTTAACTACCAAAACAAGTTGGAATTAAATCGTTTTATAATTGCGCTATAAAAATTTGTTTCAGTGCACCAGGGAGACAGGATGTCTAGAACCAGGGACCCTTCTGCATTGTATTGTGTTTTATTGTTTTATGTTTTCTAGCAGCTGCAAACATCTGAAAGCTATGTAATTTTCACAGGGAGATGCTAAATGCTGCATCAGTGGGGATTATTTGAGCCTGGGAACTGAAGTCCTGTGACAAAAAGTGGTGCTATGCTGCAAGTATCCCAGCAGCAATATTTGAAATTAATTTCAGAACTCCTTGAGAGAGGGACTTGGCTTTTTGTATTTTGTCTAAAAAGAAAATCCACTCACCACTTCTGCCTACTTGTTGTTATGTAAGTACGTTAACTAGGGTACAGTAATTTCTCTTAGTTTCAGTTAGGAATGTGGTGAAGTATAGCTTAGATTTTTTTTTTTTGCATTTATTTGAGACTGTCCTGCAATGTTGTTTTAAATATTTCCTGTGATTTTGAACTCTGAAGTTACAGTGATTTACTGAGTGTTTTCTTGTTCTTTTATTATTTATTATTAAATATATTTAAACCTTTCAATTGTGGCTGGTGTGTATACAGATATTTAAGCTCTTGCAGTACTTGCATATCTGTTTGGTTACACTATACAGGCCACTCCTAATAGCCTGTCTCTTGGTCAGACTACCATTTGGATTAATAGTAACATTACACAGTAAGGTTGGACACCCTTTGCTAAGGGCCTTAAGGTAGCTCAGTAGTGGTGGTGGAAACTACCTTATAGTCAGGGCAGAAGGGTGCATAGTTAGTAAATCTGTGCCAGCCTTTCCCAGGTGTGTGTGTATGTATAAATCAAAACTTAAAGTGTGCGTGTGTGTCAGCTACTTCGGCAGGGACACAAAGCACTGGGTGGACAGAGAGGGTGCTGGAGGTCTTGGTTTGGCCACTCACCTGAGATCTCAACCCTATAGCTGTGTCAGTGGGGAGTCTTATTGGGGATCTAGAGAAAGAGAGAGAAACCAGTTTCAGACTGACTGTGGTCTGTGTGTGCTGTTAAGGGAAATTGCATTTTACTGTGTGTGTACTTGTTATCCTCCCAGTGTGTACATCACTGTTGCCAGTGGTGAGGATTGAGGCTCCTTGATTACTGGGGCATCACAATTATAATGGCCTACAAGGGCAGCTAGCCTAGCACTTGCTTACATTAGGGGTTAAGGAGGGGAGGAGTCATTGACCTTGCTGAATACATAAAAAAAAAATTAGTGTACTGGGTCCAACCAGCGAAAGCTTTTTTGTGTATAATTGGTAGCATTAGCAGAGGTCACTAGTAATACATAGGTTTGAAATAATAAATACAAAACATAATGGCTGGCTGTTTTGTTTTTAATAACTGGGTAAGTTCACTGGATATGCCTTTTTGGGGGTGACCTGGTATCACTGTCTGGTTAAGTCATTAGCTCAAAGTCACACAGCAGGCAAATGAAAGGCTAAATGATTTAAACTTTAAACTGCAGGAAGCTCATTGCCTTAATCCTCTTCTCTTAACTACCAGATGCATTGTGTTTTGAGAATGGTGCTTTCTCTGAATTCACTGAAGAAAGGAAATAGTATATATAATTTGTTTTTGGTGAAAAAAACAAATATTTGCCTTTCTTCTTAGTAATGGCGACCTCGGAGATGATTATGTTAAGTAGCATGGAGATACAGCCGCCTCACCTCAGTGTGAGAGATGTATAGGTCTTACTCCTGCCTAAAACGGTTTCATTCAGTTGTTTGTATAAAACTGTAATAAGAACATGAGTATTCAGTGATAATTGTCTGATGTTTTATCAGAGACCCACTAATTTTGATATGGAGGATTCCAGGAACATAGTGAAATAGGGGGCTTCTTATTCCCTGGCTAGTTCAAGTTAAGAACATATGCTCCAGCCTCAAAGGTGTTATCATGCTTGGGGAATCGACACTTGACTCAAGGACAGAACACACAGGGTTAGAGTTGCTGGTGCCATGTCAGACTCTAAGCCGGTCACGAGCGGTGTCCCACAGGGCTCAGTCCTGGGCCCCCTCTTGTTCGGCATTTATTTTTCTGAAGTGCAGGCAAACATAGGGGGATTGTGGCTGGCAAAATTTGCAGATGACTGCAAACTGGGCACCATAATTGACACTCCATCAGACACAGACATCCTCCAGAGAGGTCTCATAGAAATGGATAACTGGTGCCAGAGCCATGGCCTTAAGCTAAATGCCAAAAAAGTATAGTCATACCCTTTGGGAAAAACAAGGTAACCCCTAATTACCACATAGGTGGTAATCCATTAAACACGGAAGAAGTTATCAGGGACCTGGGGACCCAAGTTGACAGTAACCTCTCTTTTGACACTCACATTGCCAAAGTGGTTAGGAAGACCTTCTACATTGCCCAACTGATCATGAAGGGATTCACATCCAGATCAGTAGAGGTCATTGTACCCCTGTACTCTTCACTTATCAAACCAATGATTGAGTACAACGCCCCATTCGGAATGTACCTTACACGACACCTGCAGCAGTTGGAAAGACCCCAAAAGTTCCTCACCAAAAGGATAAAGGGGCTCAAACATATGTCATACAATGTCCGACTGAAGAAACTCCAGTTCTATTCAGTCGCATACCGTCTGCTCAGAGGTGATCTGTGCCTGACATACAAGGCCATGTCCAACCCGGAATTAATGGACATGCTCCACCTCAAAAAATCCAAATCCACCAGAGCCACGAGAGCAAGAGACGTAAACCTCAACACGGATATAAATAGGACATGCTGGAGGGACAGATTCATCACCCAGAGACTCCCTACACTATGGAACAGAATCCCAGTCCATGTGAGGCAGAGCCCCTCACTGACTCTGTTCAAGAGAAATCCTGACGAGTGGATGGGAGATCATAGGTTTACCCCGGGAATCATCTCTGTGTCACTGCTGGACAGAGGCACAGCAAACTAATGGGTATAGTATTCTCATCCTAAGGGGTGGTGAAAGCCACACACACTCTGGCTAGGCTTATAAATGCCCTAGGGCAGATTGCCTAGTATGAACCTGTGAAATGCTCAGTATTGTATTGTTAAATCTTTAAACTTTCATTTTAGCAAAACTTTTTGCTAAGGGATTCTGTAACCATAAAAAGAAAGTTGGCTAAACTTTTTTCTGACCCTTCTGCCAGAAAACTGAGTAATTGTTTGAACTATTTGCAGGGTTTCTGAACATTAGAATGTAAGTTACCAACATGTAAAAGGCTTAAGCAGTAAAAATGAGAAAAATGTAATAGTCCAAAATCAATCTTGGAATGTTACATTCTAACTGAGTAATGTCATAGGCTGAGGAGCGGTGGGTGCATGATAGCATGGCTTATTAAAGTAAAACACACACACACACACACACACACACACACACACACACACACACACACCCCTAGCCAGAATAACATCAGGGGGTAAAGAGTCTGCTCTGTAACAGGTTATTGAGGCAGAAAGTTGTGTTGTACAGTATGGGTGGCAGGCATTTTGTATACGGTCTAATTGCTATATGCATTTCTGTGTTTTAATTCTGACTTCCTTTTATGACTTCCACTCTACCTTGTTTGTGCTGTGTCAGTGGCTGAATAATTCAACTATGTGTATTTGAAATGATATTCCTCTCCAACCAATGGACTCATTGTCTTGTGTATAACTTACCTTTAAAGTTTTATGGATTGTAATCTGTGCTGCTTTTGTATTGAGTATCCATGTCCATTTTATGTTGCTAAGTTGTGCATTGACTGAATGGAGTAATGTTGTGCAGAAATCTGTTGCTAGAGAGGACAAACCTATATCATGCTGTTTAAAAGTAAGCTTTACTCTTAATTTTTTTAATGTTACTTTTTATATATTCAAACACCTCCCTACCATCTGTTTCTTTCTTTCTTTCTTTTTAGTCACAAATTTTTAGCATTTTAAGAGACAAAGCTGACCCAGCCTACTGTGAGTCCATCATCAAGCAATCATCAGAAGTATTTATCTTGCTGGCTTAACTTTCCAACCAGTGATGCCGTAAATGCTGCTGAAGTATTACTGTCAATCCTGGCTCAAGGATGCTTGTGCTGCCCTTCCCATACACTTTAATCTGGCTATAGTGCTGGCATACTGCCTGACGTACCAGTGCACAAGTCCAAGTTACCTCCAATCCCAAGCTGCACCATCTTCTGATAGTTGTTCACTCCTACCTCCCCATGCAATTCCTGCAGCACCTGGGATCCTAATTCATTTTAGATCACGTGTCATAGCCCTATATGTCTTCCCACTCTGCCAGGCAACTGATTTACTCTTCATTTTACTCTGAGAGTTTAAGAGAACTGGGAAAGAAAAGCAGTGATAAGTAATAAAGTCACATAACTGAACAGTTAATGAAACGGAGAGCTTAGAAAGCAGCCTGGAGACGGACAAAAACTCAACCTAACTTTGAGTAGTACAACACCTGAGAAACTCAACGAGATATCAATCAGATTGGATGAAAAAACATACTATACCAAGTTTCAGCTTCTGAACCAGACAGACCCCAAGTTATTCTGGTCATCTATCAACAAACTATTACACCCTAATTGTTTCATTCAGCCTTCCCCAGCAACGAACAGCAGCAGCAACACCATTGCTTCACAATTCAACTCCAATTTCACTGAATCCATTGCCTCCCTCCCAAAGAACTCACCCCAACTCCTGTTCCTCTCCCTCCAGACCTACAATTGTCCAGACAGCCTTCTCTCTCTAATCCGTTCCCATTTCTGCTATCAAGCATTTTCTCAACTTAAACCATCACTCTTGTCCTTGATAACCCTACTAGTCTTAATGTGATATTGTAGGTTTAGATCTTTAGAGTGGCTGTTTTGCTTCATCACTTTAGGTGAAGGAGTTCAAAGAATGCTGGGTTATTCATAGCATAAAAAGCTAAGGAGGGATCACCCATCAGGAGTCTGTATGATACTGAGTGGCTTGATAGAGCTTTTAGTCTGTCTGAGTAACAAAGTGTACAGGCAGTCCTCGGGTTAAGGATGAGATCAGTTTTTTAGTCTGTCGTTGTGTCAAATTTGTATGCAAGTCAAAACTCGTACATAAGGTTCTTATTAAATGTCACTTAGTAAAATGTTTGCCTCAGTCTAGTATTTATTTTACTTTTCTTTGCATATAAAACTTTTTAGAAACCCTTTCAAATAAAAAAACATCTCGACTATAATACTGTATATTGTAGCTATGCTTTCTTACTTCCTATCAACAAAGCTGGTTTAAGATGTTATTAAATGCAGTGTTTATGAGGACTTTTTTCACACACACACACACACACACACACACACACACTTCTCAACTGCACAGATTTTTGCAGAATGTTCAGATTTTTACCTCATATTTTTGGTCTGTTCCTCAAAAAATCTGTGTTTTTCTGACAAATTACTGGGATGATCTGAGGACTGAAGTCAGTAAATAATAACATGCATTTGAGTTTCAGACTTCAAACCCTACAGAAATCCCATTATTCTAACATGTTTCTAAGCTTATAAGAATAATAATTAAAATATGTCCCTATTTTTGGCCCTTTGGTCCCCCCATTTTGTCAGTCTTTCTCCAGATTTCTTTCACTGACAGGTTGATAGTATGTTAAAGACTGAAGTTAGAAAATAATGACAGACATTTCAGTTTCAGAATTGATACCCCTCAGAAAATTCATCCTATTGCAAAACCTGCTATTCTATCAACTTTCTAAGTTTGTAAGAGCAATACTTACTAAAATTGTCCCTATTTTGGGGCATCTGTCCCATTTTATTTCTGGCTTGGTCTAGATTTCTTGCTCTAGGAGGTTTAGATGTATGGCAGACACACAGACACACACAGTGTCACTTCTTCATTCATACCTGCATTCACTCACACATCGCTCTCACGCACACTCTGTCACACACACACTGTCTCACACACACACACACACACACATTTGGGCAGCTTCAACAATTTTATTTTTTACATTCTTTCCGACATTGGGCAACCTGTTTGTATCTGAGTTGTTTGCATGTCAGATGCCTGTAACCCAGGGACTGCCTGTACTGAGATTGGTGAGGAAAAATTGAGTTCTCTCAAGCTGGTTTAGGTGCTTGGTGAGGTACGTGCCAAACAGTGCATTATATTTAGTGATAGGCCTAAAGAATAAAGTGGGAATTAACTCCGTGGACCTTGAGAAGTTGCCATGAAGGATAAGCTGTGCACGTAAAAGAATTTTCTGACCACTGCAGATATACAGTGGTCAAAAGAAAGACTGTTATCAATATATGTACCCAAAACTCTTACTGTGTCAAATTTAAGTGGAATGTTACTATATGAATATGATAAACAACAGTGATGAGGTCACAGCAGATACGATAAAGATGCTGGGTGAGATGGGGAAAAATGGCTCTTGAGGGTACTCGTAGCAATGTGGTGAGAGAGAGAGAGATGTATTCCAGATGACTGGAGAATAAGCCTGCTCATGCCAGTGTACAAGAACAAAGTGGGCATTCACAACTATGGGCAGTACAGAGGTATCAAACTCCTGTTGCATTGGTTGAAAGTTCTGAAGGGGAGTGGTCGATAAAATTTATATGCAGAGTAGTAGAGAGTAAGATTGGAAGTGAGCAGTTTGGATTCAGATCAGGATGCAGCACAACTGACCTGATGTTTGCAGTGAGACAGATAGTTGAGAAGAAGCTAGAGGTGAGGAAGGAGTCCAACTAGGCATTCCTAGACTTGGCGAACGCATATGACAAGGTCCCAAGAAAGCTGATTTGGGAAGTACTGAAGTGTTTTGAAATCCCAGAAACATTGGTAGGAACTATGTACAAGGACCCAGTGACTCAAGTACGAGCAGTGTTTGGTCTAGCAGAGGGGTTTCAGAGTGGATGTGTACCAGGGTTCAGCTCTGACCCCACTGCTGTCCATACTGGTGATGGACTATAACTAGTAAACAGGATGGGGGGGACAAATCAACAAAGTTGCTGTATGCAGGTGATGTGGCATTACAGGCAGACTCTGAGCAAAAACTTCAGTTTTGCATTCTATTCCCCTATCCTGTGCTGAAGGTATATGTGGTGAAACTAAGTACAGATAAGATAGTGGTGATGGCAGCAAATTGGGGAAATCGGAAGAAGCTGAGAATTGAAATAGAAGGCAAGATAGAGGGATGGGTTAATAGCTTCAAGTATCTGATTGGGGTGGTTGAGGAGAAGGGAAGTTTGAATGAAGGGGTCAAAGCCAGAATCAGAGGGGCTGCAGCCAACTGACATACAGTGGCGGGTGTAGTGTACAACAGAAGAATGCCAAATAAGCTGAAAAGTCAGGTGTATAAAACAGTGGTGCAACCAGTACTACTGTATGGTACAGGAACCTGGACAGTAAAGGCAGAAGGGTTATAAAATGTACACTGTGGGACAGACAAAAACTAAGGACATAAGCGAAGGAGTCAAAGTAGCTCCAGTTGCAGAAAAGATCAAAGAAAACAGGGTACTGTAGTTTGGGCACTTTTGTTTAGAAAAATAGAAGACAATCTGGTAAAGAAGATTTAAGAAGGTAAGAGGAAACGAGGGCATCCAGCAAAGAGGTTGATGGATTGTGCAAGAGAAGATCTGCAACAGTCAGGCATGAGTGTTGAAGAAGGCAGGAGTGTGGCATTGAATTGCGGGAGATGGTGACAGTTAACACGACACTCTGACCCCATGTAGAAAAAGAGGAGGATGATGATGATGATGCAGTAGTGATACTAGATTTACCAAAGGAAAAAATGCAGCGTTTCTTGGAGTTAAAAGTAAGCCCATGGTTAATACATCAGGCATTTGTTTGGTGTAGCCCTTGCTAGAGATTTTTTATCGGAATGGGATTTGATCACCTCCAGTTTGTAAAGTCCCCTGATATCGGACTTTGTCACAGAAATATATACCAAGGAGGATGGGACCCAGGACAGAGGCTCTACAACAAATATCCCCCCAAACCTCAATGGTATGATTTTTGCTAGACAGCTGATTACCAATCCAGCAAACTATGTATGTGTTAATGTTGAGTTGGAAGAGTTTATCAATATTCCCAGCATGGAGTATAGTGTCAAGGCATTAGCACAGTTTACATAAGCAGTGTGAACTGTATACCCCTTTTTCATGGCCTTAGCAACCCTTTCAAAGAACTCAGTCAGGCTGAGCACACACACTGTCTTTTACAAAGCCAAACTGATGTGTATCCAGGGATAAATGGTCACATGCATGGGCACTGCAATTGCCATTCTGTCCTCGGCAGGGACATAAGTGGAAGGGTTTAGGTTGAAGAGTTGATGGAGAGGTTTTGCTAAGTGGAACTTTACAATTCTCAGCAGGCATCCATAAGTGGAACTTTACAATTCTCAGCAGGCATCCAAAGGTATTATCACGACTTGTGGATGTGGTGTTTTTAATTTAGGAAAGTGCCAAGAGGACTTGTCCAACTTGATCACAGGAGGAGGAGTGTGAAGAGGTATGAAGGGAAGAGTAAGGAGGGTGGGTGGAGTGATGTTGGAAAAAAATGTGTCCACAGGAAACATCCTTGGGGGGGCAGAGGAGGAGGTACCATTTGAAATAAGTTCAGTCCAGACTTCTTGGTTATTTCTCATCTTCCTAATATAGCTGAAGAAGGTCTTTTAGTTATCTTTTGAATTACTTGCAATCTTAAGTTTATAACTGGCTATAATTGTTCCTAATGGTGTCTGAAAAAATCCATTTTATAATGATGAACTGGACATCTTCCAATTATTACCAGAAGCTTTTTCATTTTTATTATAGTTTCTTGATGTTTTTATCTTAACTTGCCATTATGCTTACCCATGACTGGTATGGATGCCTCAATACATCTATCCAAGAGGGAGTAAAATTCAGAGCAGTATGTTCCACTACTCTGTCTTGAATAATTGACAATCTTTCCAATTCTTGTGTTTGGACACCAGGCAGTCACTTTCCTCTGAGGATTATGAGCTTGCAGCCTGAAATTTCTCTGCCAAAATTGTATGCATTAGATCCTCTGTTCGACCATTGTCATACATATCCTACAGATGGATCACAGGAGGCTTTCTCCTTTTGCAGCTGGGAAGAATTCGCCATTCCTGACCTTGTTGGCCTATATGTTCGTATCTCCAGCATGTTTCTAACCAGTTATTCACTGACTCAGTCTTCATCAAGGCTTGTGGTGGCTTCTCTTGAGGTAGTCTGTCCATTGATATACAAGATTATCACTACCTGTCTTAGGTGCAGGGTATCACAATCCTTAAAAAGGTTGGTTTAGATTTTGCTGTCTCATCTCAAACCTTCCATTGTGGTCATGAGTTTTCAGTGTTTCTATTCATTATTGAGCCTTCTTGATCGCTCTTCGGGATTTGACTTTGTGGACCATTAGATTATGTTATACTGTCTGTATCATTACTATCATATTTCTTGTGCGTTACTTGACTAGTTTGCTTCATATCTATTCGGTTGAACTCCGAGAGTGATTTTAGGGGGATAATCCCTCTTCCTCCATTCCTGTAGCATATGGCGTATCTTGAGTTATCATTTTATGTCCCTTATTGTTCACCATTTACTCATTGCCTTTAGATGATAATATTCTTTTTAGAGTTTAACATCATCACTGTTCTGCTGATGACACATAGCTTTACCTGTCATTACCTCAGGACTCTTGTGCATGTCCTCACATCCTTCTTTCATGATCTGGAACTTATCCTCGATTAGTTAGCCAGTAACAAGCTCAAACTCAATACATCAAAGACAATTGCTTTGGGGGTATGTGCTGCTTTGAGTAAGTCTTCCCTTCCAATTTTGTCACCTGATATTTTTTTATTAAGGTTGCAAATGTGTTAAAGGTGCACAATCTTGGTTTGATTCTTAATGACAGACTAATCCTTAAGGACCACATTTCTACTATTGTCAAATCTTTGTGTTTCCATCTACAGAATATTGGCCATAGCAAGCATCTAATTCCTGCCAGTGACCTTCTCACTGTAACTTGTTCATGCTTTAGCATCTTCACATCTGACCTGCTGTAATGCCTTTTATGTTGGCCTACATGACTCTGGCATAGCTCATATCCAACTTGTTTTAAATTCTGAAGCCTGTTTCCTGATAGGAGTCTCGCATTACCATCATATTTCCCCAGTCTTGTTTGACCTCCAGTGGATTTCAGTTAGTCAATGGATCATGTTTAAGATTCTGGTTCTGTTTTTATCTCTTCCTTTATAACCTTGGCTCACCATACCTAAAGGACCAACTGCAGTTTTACAAACCTAGTCGGACACTGCACACTAGCTCTATGGTCCTCTTTGATGTCAC
Source organism: Protopterus annectens (assembly GCF_019279795.1). Taxonomy (NCBI): domain Eukaryota; kingdom Metazoa; phylum Chordata; order Ceratodontiformes; family Protopteridae; genus Protopterus; species Protopterus annectens. The sequence continues at coordinate 611,970,859 of NC_056741.1, read as the reverse complement.
CCATTACAATCCTGACACTCAGGCTGCTACTGTTTCAGTTACAGGGGCCCTTTTTTATGGAAGCTTCTCCCTAGGTGACTTTGAGACTCATCCACAGGGGCAGGTTTCAAAGGGAGGTTAAAGATGAAGTTCCAAGCAATGAACTAATGTAATAGAACAGTTACCATTCTCTCAATTGCATTTTTGTAGTTGTGATCATTTACTTATTGTAAAAGAAAATCTTTGTTAGGCTTTCACCAAAAATTTAACTTTGAATATTCCTGCGAATACCAGAAAGTGAAGCTCGAACATCTGCCATTGCTGTCTTTCAGGGGTACATTTAGATCATGTAAACTATGCCTTTTGGTGGCCATATAGAAAGCAGTTGAGCTTTCTGTTAGTGATCAGAAACCCCAGTGTCATTCTCCTCCCACCGAAGCATGTAAAACAGCAGATATCTACAATGTGTTAGTACATTTTTTTAAAGTACTTAGTTGTCTGACAAACTGTTAATTAAATTAGCAGTTTGGCAGATAAATAACTGCTTGCAATTGTGTGACAGTTTACAGTTAAATAATTAAGGCATGATCCCGTAATTATGTGGGTATGTTCTGATGGACATACTAATTGAATGAGTATGCCAATCAGCATCTAGACTCCAGTTCTTTTGCAATAAGTAAGTGCAACCAGACGGATGCAGTCGGGAGAACAGTGTTTTTATTACATCCCTTTCACTGCTGTGAACTTTGATATTTAGAGTATCTTTTTGATCTTGCGTATAACTACATTTTTTATCCTTACTGTTTTATATTCTTTTGTACTGTTTTATTTGTATCTCTGATATAATATGTTGTGCTTTTTACCTGTATGTAGCTGGGTTCCAAGCACTTGTACGAAAAGTAATATTGTCAAGTTTAAGTTTATTCATGTCACTCCTTTACTGTTATTGTCAGTTAACTTAACAGTTTCTGGTAACTTCAGGTAATAACAATAATTGTTGCCTTTTTGAAAATGTATAAGATAACACTGCTTTACTTGGATTATTATTGTGGTAGGCATTGCACTTAATATAGCTCCAAATGTTTTACTGTGCTTATGTAGACATTGCAGACCAAAATAAGGTGATTTGCTCCTTCTTTTCGCATGATCATGACCAAATGAGACTCTCATATTCTTGTCCTTTCATATGTGATTTGGCACTACTACTTTAAAAAATAGACCCTGTATGCAACTAATTCATGTTTTGATTAAAAAGTAAGGGCGTGTCTCTTTCCTGAGGGCACTCTTAAAAAGCAATTTTGTTAAAAATTTCGGGATCTTTTTCAGCATGTTTCTGTTTAAAAACCCTTTCTGTCATTGGTAACTGTGATATAATCCATTTAACTTTCAGTTCATGTCCAACCAAATATGCAAGCTTGTGTGTATTTTATGGATTGTAACTCATTCTCACATTGTATTTTTATATTTTTGTAGCATTCTTTGTAACCTGAGTAATGTCTTGTGCAGTGGCATGTTAAACTCCACAGTGGTTATGGTCACCTACTTTTCTCACATGCTCAGATTAATTTACAATGCTGACATAGCAGTGCAGCAAAATGCAGGTGCTGCACTTATGAGTGTGCAGTCCTCCAGATAATATGCTAAACTGAGATCCCATCTACCTGAGTTAGGAGTAGCACAGAAGGATATAAAAGATCCCAGGGCATTTGTTGAAAAGGTTAGAGGAATTTCTTCAGTACCCTAGCCAAAATTTCCCTAGTTAGTTTGAATACCACCTGTAGTTGCACCTGAAAATAGGACATTGGCCTAGTGAGACTAACACGGTCAACAAAACCTAAATAAAAAAAATATTCTATTTTTGCTCTTTTTCATGCATTTATTCTTGCATGGGATTGCATACATGTGCAATTCTTCAGTAAAGCTGTTAACTGAAAGGAAGTAATAAATTGTCACTCTACAGACATCTTTCGGTTTACATAACACATTTGCTTCCACAACACCCAAAAGCATTGCATGATCATTCAGTTGCCACATATGATTCTCCTTAATACTAATGAAGTTTATATTTTGCTACAGTCTTTGGCTCAGTTTTAGGCCATGAATATTTATACTTTCCATAGGACCTTGTACCATCATAAAAATTGTGGATGTAGGAATAACTTTTTTTTTTCTCACAGTAATTCTAAAACAGTTTCATTACTACAACACTTTATTTCCCCTCCTAACACTTTGAATGTATGATGCATTTTAATCACGTCTTCCCTGGAACATACAGAAACGTGGCACACTGTGCCTTGTCGTAATTCTCAGACATTTTTCTGCTGTGAATAAATCTAATTAGTATTCCTGCAGTTTCCAGATTGCAGAGACATTTCTGTTGTAGCATGAGCTTTCTTGATGCTGTAGCTACACCATTAAAGGATGATATTAATTTGTCCTGCTTGCTAGGCTCTTTTGACATATGCAACATTTGGAGGCAAAATACAAAATAATGGAGAAGGACAAAGGATGATATACTGGTAGACTTTCAGGTTTAATTAACAGACAGACCAGTAAGTGTAAGGGAAACATGATCACAGTATTCACACAGTGTTTCCCTGGTATTTGCTAAAGCCCCTTGACGTTTACAGAAACAGTACCAAATAGGTTCATAGATCAGTACTAGGCTAACTGCCCTTGCAAGCCATTTTAAGCCTAGATAATTATCACTTGTGAGACTCAAACCCTGCACCTTGTGCTTGTAAGGCACACACCTTAACCGTTAGGCCACTCTCCCAACCCTTATCATTTAACAAGTGATATTTGGACTGTGCTCACTTATGACAAACATTTATCAGATAACTGCACTACAATTAAACTCCTTAAATGCCTTTTCAAATCATCCAATTAACCATTCATTTCCACTTTACCTTTCCTAACCCGATGCCATTAAAAACACGTTCTCTAAGGACACAACAAGTAAATTTCATAAAAAAGCTCACCAATGTTCAACACTTGTAAAAACTCAGCATTGTTAAGTGGAAAAGTAGAAGTATGAATGAAATTAGTGATTCCCAGGACCTTAAAACAATAAAAAAAGAGTATGAAAAAACATAGTAAAGTTGTAAAAATATAAAAATGTAAAGACATTTGATTCACAAATTAGTAATTTAAGGCATCGCAATTGACCAAAATAAAAGTGCACCTAAATGCATATCTACACTAAAGCTGCTTATTCTTTTAAAATGGGTTTAAGGGACACAGAATCGTTGATACCAAGGGGTGAAATGGAATTTAATCTAAACTGCCACAACAATTCTTTTTTCGTTAGAGTTGTCTTCCAGTCACCACACCTGAGGTTTGGTTTAATTATTTCTAAGATCCCAAATCTAAACCTCACAAAGTTTGTACATATACTAGAATGCTTGAAAAGGGCGTTTATCTCCATTTTGTTTGTCATTCAAATGTTCATATATTCTATTTTTTAAGGCTCTTTTGGTCTTACCTGTGTAGAAGGCATCACAGCATCCACATTTAGCAAGATAAATAAGCCTACTGGTGTGACAATTCCCTTTAAAAAAAAAAAAAAAAAAACATTATTATCCAACCCGTTGTTCAAGGTTAAATTACCCACATCAATGATAAATGGACATTGCTTACACATGCCACATGGAGTGGTAGCCACATTGGTCAGTCTGTTGCTCACTACACCTTGTTCAAATATTTGTTTGAAATTTCTTCCCCTTTTGTGTATAAAAACTGGTTCTCTACCTAACACTTTATATACTTCTTTATTCACTGAGAATATTCCAATTATGTTTTACTATGCCTCTAATATCATGGTCATAATGATTATATTCTAATGTGAGGGCCTTCTCGTGCCTCACATCACTTTCCTCCTTCGCTTTTTCTTCCATTCCAAATCCCAACAATGGTTTGTACCTTATCCTGCAACCCTGGTACACATTAGAAATTAATTGGTAACCCCTACTGAGGAACATTCCTTTTACCTTGACAAGTTCATCCCATACTTATATGCATGTTGGGAAGTCATTCTTGCAATTCTTATAGCTTGCCCTTTTGCTGAGTTCCTTTTTTGAATAAAGGGGTGGTTACTAGAATAATGTAGATAATGGTAACTAAATGTTTTCTTTCTGAATACTTTGGATTTAAATCCACCATTAGTGTGTGAAATTAAAGTGTCACGATACCTAATACTATCACTGTTCCAGCTACTAGTAAAGTTAAAATAAGAGGTACAGCAGTTCAAATAGTCAACAAATTAATTTCCTTTGAAAAGGTATTTTAAGGAGTTTATTATAGTGTATTGTTATCTGATGAAATCTTGTGGTCAAGACAAAATCACTTACCACTGTGAAATGTATTTATTTGTTTAAAGTTGCCAATTATTCTCTGTTGTGCTGGATTTTTTCACATTTTTCTATTTATTTTGGTAACTGTGGTGAGCACGTGTTTTGGTTTAATTAAGTTACCTATGGCAAAAGGGCAAAGTTAATATCTGGTAGTGAGACCAAATTTGGTTTAGGTGTTGCTAAACGTGTTAATAGCATGCAGAGTGTAGCTTGGTTTTCTTTGCAGCATTCACATGTGTAGACATGCATGTAGCTGAGAGGAGAGTTTAGAATCAAGGACAAGTTCCACTCTGTTAGGTACTTGGAAGGACTGGTCACCTCAAATAACTGCACTTACAGCTACTAACAGTTAAGTAGAAATAACAATGTTTAGTCTTTTGGGATGAAACTAGAAATTTGACAGAAAACTGAAAAACACCAGTGGAAGTTTAACCACTGAAATTAACCGTGTTTATTATTAAAGCATAACACAGGTGCTTTCATTAAATGCAGAATTTCTTCAGAATAAAAGCTCAATACAATCATTCACAATTAATTACAAAAATACTGTGACAGCCACAATTTTAAAAGCAGAGTGATTGATAAAAATATTTTCTTAATGTACCTAATATGCAAGAATTCTGTTTCTTAAAAAAATGCGATGTTTCCTGCATTATTCAAATCTGTTGCTTCAAAAGCATTCATTTCAATCTGCCAAAAGTGTATTTGTATCACACCCTCCTATGTTCTTTCTAATGTGTCCAATACAGAAAAGTAAATTCTACAGTGCAGCATGTCCATAACAAACATTACTTTGATTCCTATGTTTATTTTTTTTTTATGCCTTGCATGTTCTAAACTCTTTACTTAAGAATGTGGACAATCATTTTCAATGTAAAATATTTCAGAGGTTTTACACTGTGCATGATAAATAACTTGTTTGGATGCATAAGTAAATCTGGCCTTTGCAGCAACCACTATATCCTGAAAGATGTTGTTAACATAAGGGCTTGATGATCTGTACTACATGGCCTTGGCACCGGTGGTGCAGTGGTTAGTGTTGTCACCTCACAGCAAGAGGTTCTCTGGTTTGATTTTCAGCTGCGGTGTCTTCTGTGTGGAGTCTGCATGTCCTCCCTGCGGTCATGTGGGTTTCCTCTGGGTGCTCAGGTTTCCTCCCACATTCAAAAGACATGCATGTAGGTGGATTGGATGCTCTAAATTGCCCATAGGGGTGAGTGTGCACGCAAGTGAGTGGTACAGCAGCAGGGCTAGCTATCTGGTGGTGTAAACTTTAACTGGAGATGATTGGCACTGTTGAAGTGATACCCCAACCCCTTGTGTAAAAATGGCAAAAAAGAGGTAGAGGATGGATGGATGGACCTGTACTACACTGTCTGACAAGGATGTCTATGTTCCCTTGTCTTTCTGGGTATCCAAGTGGACCTGCTTTTGATTTAGTGAATGTATCCTCATGGCAATGCTGAATTTTCATTTTTTTTTTATTTGAAGCCTTCAGCATCACCATTTACTCAGTTTTTTAAAGGAATTGCTGCTGTTTTTCATCTCAGCAAGACATGATTATTGTTTGTCTTTCAAAACAAAGTTAATTTCTGAACATTATCAGTTTCCAAATAAGATATGGAATAAAGAGGTAGAATCTTAATTTGGAGCAGAAATATTGAAAACTGTTACTGATGCATTTATGTGCATATTTTTAATTTGATTCAAACTTCCTTATGTTTTTTCTGATTTCAGCCTACTAATCCAGAAGATGCAGTGCACATGTTCCTTCAGAGCACATTACAAGTATCACACTTTGCATTTTGTGACTCAAGCTACCCTTTATTACAGTATTAAATTAAAGTACTTGGAAGCCGCATTCCTTGGTATTGGTAGATGTGTCCTTTACATTATCAGTGTTGTAGATCCAGTGATAAATGTCACATCAGTGTTGTAGATCCAGTGGTAAATGCCATTAAAAAGGAAAAATAAAGTGCAGGGCTGACACTTTTTATTGCTGTTAGTCAACTTGAACATGAATATCAAACAGACACACTTTTTTATTTTGTTTAAAAAAAAAATACAATAACTGTGTAATTTAACAGTGCCCTTCTTGACACTTCCTGGACATCTTTACATTGTATTCTTTATTCTTAGAAGAGCATATTATGCCATCATAACTTTTAATTTAACACACAATGAGTAGAATTTATAATTAAAGGTGAAGCCGTCCAGCTTGTGTTGCATGCATCGCGCCATTAAGTGATTCACAGTCATGCATATTTCCAGTAGTGCTACACCTGCTTAAAAGTGGATTTGCATGACTGCAACTTGCTCAGATAAGCAGTTTGAATAACTGCTTAGTTGAGTGCCCTAACAACCCACTCTGATAAATAAAACTGTACATTGTCCTACATATCCCCCCAGCAGAAAGACACACACACCCGTTGCATGCTGTGTTCACCACAGCTGATATTTGACAGGGAAGGTTTCTAAAAGCAGGGTCAACCTAGATTACAGCTGTTCTCTGATTAGCCTCCCCTGTCTGATAGCAAAGACTACATAGGGACATACAGTCAATACTCCATGTACAGATAGTCAGGCAGTCATGCACATGCGAACACACTCATTCACTGACTGCTCACTCTGTGTCTACAATCTTTCCCAGTCACAGCAGCCACAGATTAACGTCCAGCTTCAGTTGCCCACCCATTACAAACACAAATGTACATGCACTCACAATAAGTAGGCGTGTGCATGCAAACAGAGACACACACCCACAATGTCCCTATTCTCACGGCAGACATACATAGACAAACAGTCTTGTACTCACATTACATTTCACTACAGTACTTACCTAGAGTGGTATTACCCGCAGTGGTGGTGCTGCGGTAGCGTTGTCGCCTCTCAGCAAGATGTTGTACTGTTAAATTCTCTGCTAGAGCGCCTTCTGTGTGGAGACATGCATGAATGGGCATACCTTCGTTGAAGGCTGTGCATCAGGGCCGGCAACTCGGCACGTAAAAAAATCAACTGCCAATCATTAGCGGACCGGAGTTCCGCTGTGGTGACCCCTAACCGGGAAAAGCCGAAAGACAGACACACACACACACACACACACACACACACACACACACACACACACACACACACTTACCTAGAGTGGTATTCTGAGCAGGGTAAAGGAGGTCTGCTTTCCCCCTTCAAATTCTGCCACTGAAATACATAGGTGTGTGCAGCCAAACTGAGGCATACACTTGCACATTTTATGCACTGCTGTGCATGGAAATTACCTATGAATCCCTGTATTACGCATTTTATCCTGCAGAGCATTGCACTAGTCTATATTAGCATATGCCATACCTCTACTACTGAATGTACATTGGTGACACACCTCTCACTGCTCGGTAGACCAGGACTGCCACTACTGGCCAAGGACGGGGGCTATGAATTAGGATTATCTTGCCTAATAGGCAAAGCAGCTTTCATAGCTTTGTGCACTAAGCAAGCTGTCTGTTAATTTGAGCCTGTTTGTCTGGAGTGAAACTGGATACAGTATGTCACTCTTAATTTAGTTTCCTCTGACCACCCTGATTCGAAATATTCATAAAGTTCTGATGTGGTCCCTTGGCACAAGGGACTAAATCCTTTACTCTGCCCCATACCAATATTCAAGCAGCAGCATAGGCACAGGAAGATCGGGATTGTATAGGAGGCGGTGATTGGCTAATGCCTGTTTGCCTTTCCTGGGGGGAGGAAGGCTTCCTAATCTTGTTGCTGTAGCAGCATTATGAACCTGTGAGAGGAATGCTGCTTCATCAGGAGGTTGCTAATGCACAGAAGGATGCATGCACCTCTCAATGACTGATTGTGGAGAGCTCACAATGTTGCCATTGTGTGGTAATAGGTTAGGGCACACACCCCAGTAGCATTGTGAAGAAACACCAGCCGCATTCTCCTTGTTAGCCCCAGTGGTGGGATAGATTAAGCCTGGGTAGGTTGCTGTGGGTCCATTACACCCGATAAATGAGGAGAGGAGCTGCTTGCTGGCTAATAGCTGTGGGAAAGAGGAGAAAAAAATACTGATAAAATCCCCTTATCTGCCCATTTACCACCACGCCATACCATTATCTGTAACCTTCTCTTTTCGTCTTTTCAGTTTATTTCTAATCACCATCTCCCTTTTTATTCATGAATGCAGTACTCTCTAGCTCTGTCCCAAAGCCCTCGGTCAGCAAATGAGCAATTATACCTACTGATTTGCACTGTGACAAATTAGTGTTAAAACTCTTTCTAGCCACCCCAGATCACTTATGCCATGCATTTACATTTTTTTGTATTCACACTATGCTATTTAAGATGTCAGATTTCATGCATTTTCCAACCTTAATCTTAATGAGTCGCATCCAGAAAAAAACATCCAAGTCATACAGTTTGTATAACATTCAAAATATTTTTCCTCAAGTTTTGTATACAAATTCATTTCACCAGTCTGCATCACTCTGCTGTTTTGGTCAGAACTTCACTGCATCCTGCCTTTGCCTTAGCCAGTCTTAATGCCATGATAATAACGCCTGATAATCTGCTCATTGCATTGTTCATGTATTTCTTTAAAGTTCTTATTGTCTGAGTTTTTATTCCTGTTTAAATATTGCGACATTTAAAGTAAATCATATTAAAAGTTCCACAAGATGCATACGTCATATTCTTTTTAAATATAACCAGACTTAATGTCTATTGGCCCTTAAGATCCCATAGTTACATACACTGGTTAAGTAGTAGAACAAGAGAAATTACATGGTTTTTAATTTGTTTATAAGACTTGTGTACTTATATGGTATATTACTTCATTTTGCTAACTACTTTACCCTGTTACAGTTCAGATTTAGTAGTAACATGACCGTATGGTTATTTGTACTTAATATAATTCGGACTTTATAATAGCACTTCCATGAGGTTAATACCATGTTCAAAGATCTTTTAAGTATTTTAGTAAACCTAATTCTTCTGTCACAAAACTGCATGATTTGCTTAGGTATACATAGTTAATGCTCCACCATAGGTTAATACACTGCAGTACTTTTCCATACTATGCAATGTTCATAATTTATGATAAAAATCACAATTTTCCAGACATGTAATTACAAGAATGTTTCTTAGTCATAGTGTTAATCCCCCATATCACAGTTCATACATAATGTTTACTTACTATGTTATGGTTAAACTTACTATATTTTATAATGTTTGAGTTTTGCTAAGTATCATATTTTACAGTCCTATAGCAACAAAAGAACTGTTCAGTCATATTGGTAATACTTTACCATATCCAATGCAAGCATAATAATATTATTTATTTAAGTCTGTTAACTGAATGGATGAGCTGGTCTCTGTTTTTCAGTCATTACTCTGATCAAAAGGCCTTAACGTACACAAAAATCTTAATTACATTGACAGAAGATGTAACCAATAAGAAACCTATATAAACATCTTGATAATACAAGGAGGTAGTCTTTACTGTAGGAAGTAATCCTCTTGCTAAGGTTTCAAAAATCATAGTAATCTAGCTAGTTACTAAAAATTGAATGGACAGCGATGCTAAGTGATATTTTAGTTACTTTGGAAAGTGAGGGAGGTTGTCACTAGGCCTTAATTGTGAAGGTAAATGCTATGTGGTACGAGATATTTTCAAAAATAATTTTGATCTCCTTGATTGATGAAAAGGTGGTCTAACAATCTGTAAGTCATCCTGACTGTGGCTAGAGTAAACAGCTTGATAAATAGAAGATCTGACGGGTGGGCAGTAGGATTCATGTAGCTCTTTTTTACAAGAAACATCTTTATTAGGTTATCACTCATGACGTAGGCAATCGCCTATTTATATAAATGAAAACAAACCATATTGACATATTTTAAGTTACAAACATTGTACATCACTTATAATCCATTGTACATCACTTATAATCCATCCAGCCATTGTCAGTCAAACATTGCATAGCTCATTCAGTTCCTGCCTTGCATTAAACCTCATTTCTCCTCCAAAACATTATTCTGCATGTATTGTTCCCACAATTCCCATCTTTCTATGTAACATGCTCCTACCCTTTTCTAAAGATCCCACTTCCAGTTGTTTTCTCCGTGTTTCTATAGTTACTGCTTCTAGTATAGTTGGTTTAGAATTTGATTTTCATTTTCTCATAATTGCTTTTTGGCAGCCACCAAAATTAAACTCAGCAAGGCCTTACTATGTCTAGGCATTTCCAATTCTATGTCACTGTTCAAAAAAATAATTTCCTTAGTTGCATCAATTTGCTGACTTGGTATGTCTGATACAGTAGTCCGCAGGGAATTTTTAAAGTCCAGCAACAAATTACGTTCCCAAAAAATATGTGAGTCATGTAGCTCCTTGTAGGTAAAAGAACAAAGAAGGACAGTTGATTTTTGGTTAACAGGTAGCTAACTTGCTGGGACATCTGGTAAGGTAACAATGTAGTAAGCAGCGATTTACACCCTACATTCTAAACCCAGCAAACATGTTTAAGGGAAGTTGTAAAGGAGTGTACTGATGTCTGGTATGAGGCAAAGAAAAAGCCAAAGAACACCAAAGTTAAATATTAAAACTATCACAGGTCTGAGAAATTAGGATAAAAATAAGAAACGTGGGAGAGGAGTGTGTGAAACAATGGTAAACCTCCAAAAGAAATTGGAATGTGGCGACTTGTTCACTAGACAGCAAATTGTACGAGAGTATTAAAGAAATCTTGAAACTGCACAGAACTGGGAATGACTTATCATAATTAATGACAAGAAAGTAATGAAAATGGAGACTTCTCTTTCCAAACATTCATATGGTATTACTGAGGTTCAAGAATCTGAGAAGGAGTTAAAACAGACTGATAAACCAGAAAACTAAACTGGAGAGCTTGCAAGCAAAATTGATTGAACTAGAAGGCTGGGCAAGAAGGGAAAATTTGAAATTCACAGGAATCTCAGAACAGAAAAACTTCACAGAATTTATGAAGAGCTACTTCAGTAAATGGACTGACAGTTTGAAAGATAATATGGGTGCAAAGAGTTAGTGTGGTAGAATCAAAAGTAGCCATGGGCCATAGTGATAAAACTGCATTCATATTTCCAGAAAGAGGAAATGTTGTCTAATTATGGTAGTGTGTTCAGCAGTTGATGGTGGGCTCAACAAGACTATGTCAACCATGACTACTTGCCACACATAAGCAACAGAAATGCTTTTTTACCAGAAGTCCCTTTAGAAATAGGACTGAAGCTGTGGTTTAAGCTGCTATACTGAACTCTGTTCAGGATTTACTATCCTGTGGGATTTAAAACTTATGGGGATCCAGAAATAGCGCAAGAAACACTATAAAAGTGAGTGGGAGACATGACTGAGGCAGAGAGTGCTGATGTAGGGATGTCTGCAAATGCCAAGTGAAGAGGATTGAAAGTTTTCTGGCAAAGCCCTTCCCAATGTTTCAAAGAAAGTTGGTAGAAAAAGAACAAGTTGAGGCTTTCTCCAAGAAAATCATGGGCGAAATGGAAACATGCACATTTGTTAGAGGGGAGTTGACTAAGAACTTTAAAGGACAACAAATGATTAGTTGTTGGTGAGAGGCTGAATTGATTTGTGACTGTGGAGACATGCTGAATGCCTTTTGGGGAAATTAAAGACTTCTGAAGTAGCAGTTGGACATTTAAACCATGGACTTGGAGGGGGTAGGCCACAGAGGCCAACAAAACTGTTAACTCTTAAGAAATGGTATTAGGTGGGGAAATAGTAAAATCAGAGTAGGGAGAAAATACAAAAACAAAGAGTTTGGGAATGTTTAACTGATATGCACTAAAATCATGTATAATACACTACAAACAATACGAGTGCTGTGAGGTACACAAATGGAATACATTTCTAGTACTGCAGACTATGAATAGTGTTTCTTGAAATATAAACGGGTTAGGGAGGCATAGGAAAAAAAGAGAAAGTTTTGGCATATTGACACAAAATTTACTTCCAAATAGCATTACTACAGGAAATACACTTGAATGGTAGCATGAAGCATTTGTTATGGAGACTGGGAGCCAAGGCATTTTTGCAGGAGTGAGGAAGGAAAGGTAATGGGTATGGTAGTACTTAAGTAAAAGAAATTGTAACTGTCAAATTGGTGGTGTGCTGAAGGATGAAGAGAGATGCATTGGGATTAGAGGTTATTGGAGTAGTGAGCAAATAATGTTAGTCTCTGTGTACTTAAGAATAGTGAAAATGGAATAAAAAATAGTGAAAATACCATGAGAGATATTTTGGGCAAAATTATTTGAGTTTCAGCAGGGTATCTTGATAATGGCAGGAAACTAAAATGTAGTAACAGACATCAAAGATGCACGTGGAGGGCTGAGGAACTGGAACGTTCAGATGGAGGGGAGATTCTTACAGAAATATTTACAAACTTTTGGATTGGTGGATGCATTACTGAATGCCTTGAAAGGAAAGGACTTCCTTATTACTCTGAATGAACTGGTAGTTGGGCTAGACTGGATAGATATTATTTAAAAAAAGGAACACAGAGTGTTAGTTAAAAGAATAATGACTCATCCGGTTTTCATATCGGATCATGCTTCGTTGGAGATTACCCTAGTTAACCTAGTGATCTACAATGAGAGGTATTGGCATTTTCCTACATATTTACTAAAGATTAATGAATTTGGGAATTGAATAAACAAAATTTTAAAAGAATAATTAGATATGTCATTCGTCTTTACATCTATTTTAACAGATATGGGAAAGGTCCAAAAATATGATCAGGATTACTGCAAAACAGTAATCACAAGCCAGTTGGGAGATATGAAACAAAGATTTATTGCAGCTGAGAACAGGATTAAAGATTTATAAGAAATGGGAGGTGGGATAGGGGAGAGTCATAGAAGTGAAACAACAAATGCAGGATAGGGCAATGGCTTTGAAAATAAGATAATTTGAGAACCCATGTAGTAGTAGTATGAAAACACCGGCCCTAATACGGACTAGCTACATTTCAGAAAAAAAAAACTTCTATCTTGCCGAATAACTCCTTAATAATTTCCACTACCCATCCCTTAAATTCATCTCATTTTAACAGATAGTTGGGAATGCATCAGTGTCTCATTTTTTCATTGCCCTACATTTTTATTTTAGTTATTACTGGTTCATGATCTAAAATAGTTATTGGGCACTTTCAATTAAATGCACATGTTCCTGTGAAGTATAATTTATGCCTAGCCTAGCCCAGTTTTTGTACCTCTGGGAATGTGTGTCTCTTTCGGCTTATCCTGGTTAGGGGTCGCCACAGCGGAACTCTGGTCAGCTAATGTTTGGTAGTGGATTTTTACGTGCCGAGTTACCAGCCCTGATGCACAACCTTCAACGAAGGCACACCCATTCACGCATGCCTCCACACAGAAGATGCTCTAGCTGAGAATCGAACGGGGCAACGTCTTGCTGTGAGGCGACAACGCTACCGCAGCACCACTACCGCGGCACCTCTGGGAATGATAATATGTAAATTAACTCCAAACTCCTACTACTGAATTCAAATCTATGCCAACTATTTCCAAAAAATGTCTTCACAAATCTACCCACTTGGGGCCCCCAGATACATCCTCACTGCTGCAAATCAAATTTAAGTCTACACCTATAAGTAATATTCCCTGCTGAACAGCGATTATTTCTCAGAATTTTCTTGAGTTCCATTATAGCAGTTTTAGGTGGAATATAAATGCATATCAGTGTGTAATCCTCATTCCTTGCCAGCTCCTTTGTACTATAAATTTACCATTATTATCTTTTTCCCATCTTCTATTACTATTGGAACATCTCTTGCAGTTAATATAATTACTCCCCCCTTTTCCTTTGTCCCTTATATTAAACTGAAGAGCCATCCAGAAATCCTCAAATTCACATGCTCAGTTTTTTCCAAATGTGCCTGCTGTAGCATAGCTTTTTGCACTCTGAATTCTTTAATATAGTTCACTACTATTTCTTTTTTTTGTCTATATCCATGAGACCATTCACATTTAAAGATAAGTGTCATTATGTTAGGAAGTTATTATTCCCACCTGTTATGTGTAACAGCTTTTTTTTAATGTCTAGTTTCTGTTTTGTGTTGCATACATACATTTGGCGGGTTGATCTTTTATACAGTTGTTTCTGGTTATATCCATTTGAATCAATGTCATATCTTAGAAAACCTTTTGTTTTAGTGAAAACCCTGAAACAAAAAAAAAAAACCACCCCCTGAACACCCCTAAAACCTACTAACACTCAAACCTACGTACCTCTATAGATTATTAAAGTTTAACCCCCCTAATAGGAACAATTGTACCAGACTGACAGCCACACTCATAGACTTGGATTAACCTGTGAGGAAGGTTATCCATGCTAAGACACATGGTTCATCCTATGCTTCTACTTCCACTAACTGTTGTCTGTTTTTGTCTTCTCTCTATTCCTCTCCCAGATTAGAAAATCACTTAAATTCTTTCAGAAGATATGATCTCTTAGCCATTAAAAGAAATAAGTATTCTGTTTGCCCCTTATCAATTTGTCTTCACAGATAACAAGAAAACCAGAAAAGTAGCTTCTACTGTAAGCACTCATTTATTTGCTAGAAGAAAACTTTTTATTATATTCAGTGTTCTTTTTTATCTTTCTTAATCTCCATTATAGCAGTTTTAGGTGGAATGTAAAATGCATGTCATTGTAATCCTCCTCCCTTGCCACTACCCCCTTTGTACTATAAATCTACCATTATTATCTTTTTTCCCCTTAAAACTTGATACTAGATCAAGCCAAGAGCGTTAATCCAGTCATTCCCATATGCAAGAGTAGGAAAAAGCTATCAGTTTTTCTTGTATCATGCTCTTTTGTCCAGACTTTTCTTCAACTTTATATTGAATTGCGTACATTTCTTAAAACTGAACAAGGTGAAAGAAAGAAGGTGGCTTTGTTGAAAAAGGGCCCATGCTCAGTCAGACCTACCCAGTTAACTAATGTCAAAATAAGTAAATAAATAAATTAATTAATTAAAAAAGGCACCTCTTTGATTTAGTATTCATATTTGCACTTGAAAATAAATGGGAAAGCTTTACTTTACAGCATGCAGGTTATGTCATGCAGTATAAAAGTACTACTGTTGAGAACAAAATTTTGTGTTACTTACAGTTATCTCTTTCCTTCGTCTTCCCCTCTCTTAAATGTTCTTCCAAACATTTATGATCTGAAGTAGGGCATATGCTTTGTAGTCCCATACAAGTTTAACAAAATTAGCCTTCCAGTATTTCTAGGTGTTCTTGTTCTGTAATGTTTCACAAATTACACTGTAATCCCACATTTATTTGTCAGTTTCAGAGTTGCTCGTTTCCTTTTTGATCATCTCCATCTCTCATATCCAGTATCCGATTCATTTCTAACATACTCATGGCTCTTTCAGTCAACTGTTGTGCTTTTTTTCCATCTCTAAAGCATTTTACTTTTTTTTAAACATTGGAAAAGGTTTTACTGGCACAGTCTCTCTATGAGCTTTGTTACCAGAAGAACAAGAAGCAGAATCTCCTTCTGTTTAATAGGTCACTTTTTGTTGGATAAACATTTGCATCTCCTCCTTAGTATGTTTTGCATCAAAAATGGTTTTGACCCTCCAGGAAAGAATATTCTGAAAACAGCTCGATACAGCAGCTTGAATCTCACACCTGCTTCTCAACATTCCCTGATTACTGGAATATATTTGATCATCTTTTGCTTGGTGTACAGTGAATAATCATCTTCCACAAAACTCTCTACTGTCTACCACTTTTAGTACTTTGTCCTTCTGCCACAGTTTTGTCAGAATCAACTCTCTCTCTCTCTCTCTCTCTCTCTCTCTCTCTGCTGGTAGGATTACATCTTTACTATTAAAGGTCTAGGTTGCTTTCTCATGGCCAGGTTTGGAGCATACACATTATGTGCCCTTTCAATTAACAGCTCCTGCTGTGGAATACTAGTCCAGTTGCTTATCTAAAGGTCCATGATAATTCTTTCCATGGCCTTATGGATGAGGCGGTTAGACTTGTGGGTCTGTAGTTCCCAGGGTCAGTTGATGGCTCCCCTTGGTGCAGGGGGATTACTGTTGCTGTTATCCATTTTGCAGGAACATATGATTAAAGAGAAAGCCAAGTGGGTCCACTAGATCTTGTTTTAGATTGGTTAGTAAACAACTTGGGATATTATCTGGTTCCATTGATTGTATTTTTGGCTTGATGAGTGTACAGATGAAGTGTTCTCTATAAATATTAGGCAGAAGACTGGTGTCAGGTACTCTTTGGGATATGGTAGTTGGGGATAGATGGGGGAGGGTAAAGTTTGCACTGAATCTGTCAGCTAGCAGGTTGGCAATATCTTCCGGTGTAGTATGAGTGATCCCATCTACAACCAGTTCGGCACATAGCTGGGCATTCCCTTTTAGACTTTGGATGTAGTTGAAGAATGCCTTATGATCATCCTTGACTAGGGATGTGATTTTAGTTTTGTAATTTGCTTTAGAAAACTTTACAAGGTTTCTGAATTTCCTGTTTAGGTTTAGGAAGGAATTCTTCCTCTGCAGAGTGCTATCCCTCTTGCTTTTCGAATAACAGTTTCTTCTTCTTATGAATCTGTTTATACCTGAAGTCCACCACGGAGGCTTGTTTTTATGGGAAGACCTAGTTTTGATACGGTCAGGTACAGCAGAGTTCATGCAGTCGCTTAAATGTTTGTACAGGGCATTTGAATGCACTTCTGCATAGTGATCATTGGTGTCTCTGATTGTGGGTGGTAGGAAGCTGTTTATACCATCGCTTAGTATGCTGTAGTTAGCTTGTAAAGTTTTTATCATTTTTGTTCCTTTGAGGGTGTCCCTTCTAGTATTTACTTCAAAGACTGATTTGTGGTCTGACCTAACCAGGGAGTGCATCATGCATAGGGAAGTGCAGTGACCCCCCCATGTTGGTGAGTACTATGTCAAGAATATTATAGCCCCCAGTGGGGGTGCAAACTATCTGTCCCAGAGCATTTATGTTAACAAAGTCCAGGAACCTCTAGGCGAGCATGTTTTTGCTCGTGTATGTCCTCTTATCTATGGAAGGATAGTTGAACTCTCCCGTAAATAAGGTGTTGGTCTGTATGGTGAGGGATTCCAGTAAATCGAGGTAGACTGTGTGCTTAATCTGGTTTATGGTGAGGGATCTATACCTAGCAGTGATGTGGCATGGTACTTTTCCAATAGTTAATTGAACATGAAGTAGTTTGAGTCATGCTATTTGACTAGTCTCAAAGTGTATTTTATTTTAATAAAGATGGATACACCTCCACCTTTGGTTCTTTCACTCTCATTTTGAGGTCTGAATGTGTGGAAGACATTGTACCTTACACAGCCGGGGTGCTGTCAGTATCCAAAAGCCTAGGGGGAACAGGTGCAGACTATCTCTAGCAAAGCAGCGAGGTCTGTCTACCATATCCTCCCAGGCTGACAAATACTGGATCCCACTGAACTGACACCAGAGGCTGAGCCTTTTGTTGAAGTCCATCATTTTTGTTTATATTGTGGCATCATCCTGGGTGAGGGTAGGGTACTGCTTAGGGCTAGGGACATACCTGTCTGGGACACATAATTCGAGAGTTTGGTCATGTCTGTCTTCATGTAGTCCAGAGAGGTATGTCTCAAGTCATTCACTCCAATATGCACTATGACAGAGTCATAACAATACTTGTTGAGTGACTTGAGTGCATGTGTGTTTTGTTGGATTCTGGCATCTGATAGCGAGCTAACCGTGACCTTCTCCTTGTCCATTCTGGTGAGGGGAACATCTGTGTGTCTCACTATGGAGTTGCCTATGACCAAGACATTTGATGTATTTTGCCTTAGGGACTTACACAGATGTGTGTGTGTGTGTGTGTGTGTGTGTGTGTGTGTGTGTGTGTGTGTGTGTGTGTGTGTGTGTGTGTGTGTAGTGGTGTCTTTATGCTTAGTGGTGGTTGTGGGTGGTGTGCATTTTGGGAGCTCTCTGTTCTTTTAGTAGGCTTTAAGTGAGTACCTCTGCATATGCGTGTTTATGTGAGAGGTGACGCATGTGTGCTGACAACCTGTTTGATTATCTACTTTGTTTTTACATGAGAGAATCAACTCAATTTCCACAGTGTATTTGCATCTCTTATAGGGTGTTTGCTTTAGGAGTAACTGGTTGGCAGTACGCATGAAGCAATTGCTACATTGCCTCAAGATGCCTATGTCAATCAAGCTGGCAGGAGAAATGATGGGAAACGGCCCACCTATTGTGGCAAAATTTTTGTGAATGTGGTATTTGGGAGGGAAGTGGGCTGGCTGGACTTGGTCACAAACAGCAAACATAGAGCAGCATTTCAATAAAATACAGTTAAAGTGTGTTGCTGGCTTAAAATATACTTATTTATCAGTGCTTTTCTTTTTTTTTTTTCCAGTGGATAAGTTGGATTTCAGTGCAGATGCACATCAGACCTCTGGCTAAAGTTACCAAACATTAAGCAGCTCCTGTAGCTGAGCCCAAACCAACCCAAACGTGAGGCTTGCATATAGGCAGATTTAAACAGTTGTAACACCACTACCAATGAGTAAGCTTCAAACTGGACCTTTCTCCAGCAATCCCCAACTCATATGGGTCCTGAGCTTCATGCTTCTGCCACAAGAGTGCAGGGATGCCCTCTTAATGTAAGATGGCTGGTTTAGGAGCACAGTGATACCAAACAGTCTAGATTCAGCAGGACTAACTCTAGCTTATGCTATGTAAGGCAAGGAAACACAATTTCTAGATGGGAAGGAGTAAGGGAGAGTCACTTAAAGGTCAAAGTGAGAGTGTTTATTAGTATACTATTAGATGACCTGCAGTGGTACCACCCTCTGCACAAACTGGCAGCTCTTCAAGCAGCTGTGAACAGTGGGAGACTATGGGGAGCATTTCCTGTAGAGGATTTTAACCTGGAGAAGTTGGAAGCATGACTATTCAACCCCAGATGATTTGACCCCAATGCAATTTTATACACTTTCTTAAATTCCCATTTTTTTTGTCTATGGGAGTAGCTAGTGGACAGTTTGACCCCAGACTATTTGACCCTAATTATATAAAAAAAAGTTTTTAAAGCTTTATAAATGTATTTTATTGCTTAACATATCAATCATAATTTTTTTTACACTGGAATTTAATACATTATTTAACTTTTTTATATGTAAATATATGGTGATGCTGCGGTAGCGCTGTCACCTCACAGTAAGACGTTGTCCGGTTCGACTCTCACCTAGAGCGTCTTCTGCGTGGAGATATGCGTGAATGGGTGTACCTTCGTTGAAGGTTGTGCATTAGGGCTGGCAACTCGGCACGTAAAAATCAACTGCCAATCATTAGCGGACTGGAGTTCCGCTGTGGTGACCCCTAACCGGGAAAAGCCAAAAGACGCAACATATGTAAATATTAATTTGTTTAACATTTTATTTAATTTGTTAATATAATTTAATAGTTTTTAACTTAACTTTAAAATCTATTATTTAACATTGCAAACATTAATATTATTTTAAATTAACATTAATAATATTATTATATGTATTTCAAATGCAAAGATTTTAAACAGTTGTCTACCCTCATGACTTTTTTTTTTTTTTGAGGTAATCTTTGACATTTTCTCAGTAACTATGTGGATGCATGAGCAGTATTATAAGATTTTTATTTACGTCAAAATATCTCTCGATTATTTTTTTCTTGCTTTGCCATTTCAGTGGGGTCAAATCATCTGGGGTCGAACTGTCTGGGGTCAAAACTTCCTGTACCTGAGAAGTTTGCTTTTATGCAAGCACTGGGAACCGCGTTTGCCCGATAGCTTTTATACAAGCAGGACTAAAGTCTTTTATAAAGTTAAACCCCCATGCCAATCAGATAAAAACGCAATACGCTATCGACCAGTAATGCCCACCTTGGATGGGTTGAATTTAGGTCTCTGCTCCCACCAGAGTGCAAAAGAACCCTTCCAATGTAAAACAAACTGGTTTTGAGCTCAAGTGCAGTAACAAGTGGTTTACAACAGAAGTAAGAATTCCTGCAGTATCAAGAATTCTTGGAAATAAGTTCACTAACCCTGAGAAATGTTCAGAAGACACAAAAAGTTTGCAAAACTTAGAAATATGTTGGTAGACTTACTCAGAACAGCTTTTGCAGTGTCAGAGGAGGTTAGTAAATGTCTGAATATTGTTAAAACAACCTAAGAGCAGTACCTTAACAAACATGGAGTTTCTTTAACAAGTTAGTTGCCTGAAGTGTGAAAAAGTGCAGCCATCTGGATACATTGAAAGTTGTTAGACTGTTTTTGAAATTCTGTGTTAACGTAGCCTGGGGGTTTCTGCTTGCATTGTAATCTGTGCTGTTCACATTTTTTAATCATTCTGCTCATCTTCCAAGTGGTTGGCTGCTGAGATTCACCTGCATAAATCAACTGACAAAAGCTGATTTAAGTATACTTTTCTCTGCACTTATTTAAGATTAGAAATTTGTAGATAATTGCTTCCCACCTTCCCTGTAACTAGTTTAGTCCAGATACAGATTTGCTGTATCCAGGACTGTTTGTAAGCTTCAGTGCCCCCAAGCCTTTCTGTGTTGGAGGGAAGCCTTCTAGCTTATCAGTGGGAGTGGTAAGCACTAGGTAGCCTATATACAACAAGATACAGATTCTTAGTTTTAGCAGTTGAATTTGCTTATCCGTGCTCAGCACTTGTTCAGAACTTGTTGTAAGCACTAAAACTGCACATTATTACAGCACTCACCCGTCCTCATTACCTAGAAGAAAACAGTTTTGGTACACTTGCTTAGCGAAAAACAGCTCTTATACTCCCTTTCCTCACCTCCAAACAAAGAAAAAACGAAAAACAAACCAGTAAAGTAAACGTACAGCGAGTAAAATGCAATGAGAGCAAATGATAAATTTGTGTAAAATACAAAAGTCCGTTTAATGAGCGCTTTCGGTGTGGACTGTGCCTCACCTTCATCAGACACAAAACATCCAATTAGCAATCTATTTATATAAAATCAGGTAAATTAAATTAGTTAATTAATGTAACCTCATAAAAAATTTAAAAGTAAATCACAGACAACATTCAATAAGCAAGTATGTAAAAAATATATATATGTTGTTATTACATATTATTAGTAATAAATTAATGGTGAAAGAAAAGAAAAACTGGTATACACATGCATTTATGATAGACCAGTTAAATATTTTACATCTATCTGTTATGTATTCTTGTTTAGTTTATCCATCATTGATTTTATTATATATAGGATTAATATTCATTTCATATTCACATATATCCACATTTTTATTCATTTTTTAACTGATAATAATTTATGAACTTGCATTTGGGTGGCCTGTTACGTTAAAACATAAATTTAATAATGCGCTGTAGTAGGACTTTTTCACAAATTAGTTCGACCAACAAGTCCTAAAGTGGCTGCTATACACTATATTAAGGTATTTTGTTTGACTGCTTTTATGTCCTGGGTATAAATATATACCAATATACCTTCTGCTTGCTGGTTTTATTCTTTTCTTTCACCATTAATTTATTACTAATAATATGTAATAACAACATATATATATTTTTTGCATACTTGCTTATTGAATGTTGTCTGTGATTTACTTTTAAATTTTATGAGGTTACATTAATTAACTAATTTAATTTACCTGATTTTATATAAGTAGATTGCTAATTGGATGTTTTGTGTCTGATGAAGGTGAGGCACAGTCCACACCGAAAGCGCTCATTAAATGGTCTTTTGTATTTTACATGGATTTATAATTTGCTCTCATTGTGTTTTACTCGCTGTACGTTTACTTTACCACTTTCCTCACTTGTCTAGAGGAAAATATTTTTTTATTCGGGCATGTCCAAGGGTCAGCAACCGGTGTTCTCTCCTGTCTATCTGATGAATCTGGGCATCTTGGGGCAATGTAGCAATTGCCTCATGTACACAGACAACCCTCTCCTCCTACCACCCAACACTACAACCTGTGAGAGATGCACTTATCTAGCCAAACTAGAGGTAAAGTTCTCTCCAACCAAGACTGAACTTGATAGTCGAGGAGAAGGTAAACACTTGCACCACACTCATCACATAGTCCCACTAAACCTATACCACCAAAATCCAGACATAGAAACACAAAAACATTAGCGGAGGCTCTCAATAATAATCTGCTCAAGCAACAGAGACCTCCAAAGCAGAAACGCAAGCAAACTCCCACCACCAACACAACCCAAATGACACATAGCCCACAGACTCAATGTGCCACTCAACCACAGCCCATAAGGCAAAACAACGTACCCAACACACTAGCCATAGGTGACTCTATAATCAGGCACACTGATGTCCCACTCACCAGGCTAAACAAGGAGAAGGTCACTGTCAGCTGCCTGTCGGGTGCCAGGATCCGCCACATAACCCACGCACTCGGGTCACTCCACAACAAGTACAAATATGACTCTGTGATTGTCTATGTTGGTGTGAATGACCTGAGACGTACCTCCCTGGGACTACATGAAAAGAGACATGGAAGAACTCTCTGATCTTGTAGCCCAGGCAGGTATGACCTTAGACCTGACTAGCATCCTGCCATCGCCCAGAAAGATACCACAGTACAAGGACAAAATGATTGACTTCACCAATTGGCTAAGCTTCTGTTGTCCTTCTAAGGGGGATCCAATATCTGTCTGCCTGGGATGACATGGTTGACAGACCACGATGCTTTTCCAGAGATGGCCTGCACCTTGTCACCCCTGGGATTTCGGATACTGACAAAAGCTCTTGCTGCCCCATAGTGCCTTTTTTAGGCAAGGTTCAAATGACAAATTCACCACCATAACAGGAACAGGCAGGCAAAAACTGAGGGTAATGCTACTCCATGCTAGAAGTCTAAATCTCAAAATGCACTCACTCGAGGCACTCCTTAAAATGGATAACATCAATGTCTAAGGTTCAAATGACAAAATCACCACCATAACAGGAACAGGCAGGCAAAAACTGAGGGTAATGCTACTCCATGCTAGAAGTCTAAATCTCAAAATGCACTCACTCGAGGCACTCCTTAAAATGGATAACATCAATGTCTCTGCAGTGACTGAGACCTAGTTCAAGGCTCCATAGAGCACCCCTGCATTACCAGGCTATAACTCATACCACACTTTTTGGCCATCTAACCTGGACAGGAACACCAAAGGCAGAGGTGTGTCCATATTCATTAAGAATATTCACGCCTCCAGGCTAGTTGCTCAGCATAATGCAGCCAAGGTTATCCAAGTGCAACTAACTCTGGGCAAAACCTGCAGTCCAAATTGTAGCTTGCTACAGATCCCCCACCATGCCCCAGGGTTCCCACTCCTCTTTTCTTGATATACTGGAAAATATTAGGGTTCAACCAAATACCCTAATATTGGGCGATTTCAACTTCCTCACCAGTAACTGGGGAAACTACTCATGTACCAACTCCTTCACTTATCTCTTTCTGGAATTCATAAATTCCAATGCACTGGATCAACTTATCCACACCCCCACCAGGGGCAACCGTATCCTAGACCTAGTCATTACCAGCATGAGTGAGCGGTGTTCCACAACTGAAGTCAACTCCTCGTTGGTCAGATCCGACCATAAGCTAATCACCCTAGATATCCACATCCCGCCCCCACCCCCCATTAAGGAAACCACGGTAAAATTTTCTCCAAAGCCAACTTCATGCTTCTTAAGACAGAAGTGGTGAACTTCATGACACCCATGCAGATGGACAATACAGTTACGACTGCTGAATCCTACACAGATGCACTCTATAAGCACTTACGAGTGCATGGATCATGCTATCCCAAACAGAACCAAGACGCTATCCTCCAAAAAAAAAAGGAAGCCAATCTGGTGGTCCCCTGCCATAAACAAATCTCTACATCAGAAGGAAGAAATTGTTGTGAAAGAGAGTAAAATCTCGAGTGGAGGAGCTCCCTGGTCAGCCTCAGCAAGAAGCTGAGAACCCTTATAAGATCCTTCAAAGCTACCTATGAAGACATGATTGCCACTGATTCTAAGGACAACCACAGAGCATTCTATAGCTGTGCCAAGAATCTCAATGGCAACACCCAGATCTGCTCTGAGTTGCAGCACAATGGCACAAAAATTACAGAAACACAAAGAGCCAGCAAAATTGACTTCAAGAAAACTTTGTATTCACAAATACATACAGCAAACAAACCGGTTTCGGCTGGATAAACACAGCCTTCCTCAGTGTATAAAAGCACCAAACAAAAAATATGCTGTTTAAATACTATACAGCCATTTCCCATTGGTTGAACATTCATAAATATTCATTAAGTCCAGGTGGGAATAAACCCTCTAGCTTGATGATCCACTTTCTTTCTTTATTGTTTAGAATATTATGCCATTCAGTTTTATTCAAGCGATTCCCATGAATAACATCAATCACCATAAAATTAAACTCTGCAGTGGAATGCATTAAATGATGTTTATACAAAGCATTTGTGATTTTTTTATGTTTAATATTACTCATATGTTCTGAAATCCGTGATCTTAATGGGCGAGACGTCTGTCCTATATAGAAAGCTCTACAATGGCAAGTAGCAAGGTAAACAACCCAGTCATTGCTACAATTGGCAAAAAAGCCTAAATCATAAACCCTGGAGCAATTTCTACTAGAAAAAGCCTTGGCTGTAGTCACATATCTACAATTTGAACAATGACCACATGGAAAACATCCATATAAGGCTTTACCTGACAGTGTAGTTTGTTTGTGTAGAGGGAGTTTGTTGTCACAGCGCTTATGATTGAAATAGGATTTCAAATTTTTTCCATTTCTATATGAGAAAGTACATCTGTCCGGAATAAAATTAGCAATATTATAATCAGATTGAAGAATATTCCAGTTCCTATGAACACTATCCAACAGGCAGTTAGTGTTACGAGCATAGGTAGTAACAAATCTAAGTGTAGTTGATGTGGCAGCAGTGTTGTCTCTGTATTGAAGTAATTCTGACCTATCCATGTTGTGTACCTGGTTTTTGGCCATTGTAATATTACCAGCTTGGTATCCTCGTTGTATAAATCTGTCCGTTAGGTCTCTTTCATTCAAACAAAATGTATGTGGCTTGGAACAGATACGTTTGGCCCTTATAAACTGTGATTTAGGAATGTTCCTAGTGATGTGTGGTGGATGGTAGCTGGAAGCATGCAGGACTGAATTGTATTGTGGGAACTTTCTATACATTTCACTGTCCAAGGTCCCATCAGGCAGCTTATGTATAAGAACATCCAAAAATGTGATGTTCTTTTTGTCATGATGTTCAGTGAATGTCAGTCCCCATTCATTGTTATTAAGATATGAAACAAAATCAGCAAGTCCAGATTCATTTCCCCTCCAAACCAACCACACATCATCTAGGTAACGTCTCCATATGTCTATATCATGTAAGAAGGTGTTTCTGGAAACATCATGTATGATTATAGACTCAACATAAGCCATGAAAAGGTCAGCATATATGGGGGCAAAGGATGCCCCCATAGCTGTGCCTTTAATTTGCCAGAAACACAGATTTTTGTAATTGAATACATTACATGTAAGGACATATCTGGCCATATCAATCAAAAAGGAATTGAACAGTGGAGAATACAGTTTAGCAACATCTAACCAATGTGCCAAGGCTTTCAATCCTGCCTGATGTGGTATATTCGTGTAGAGTGCACTCCCATCTAATGTACATAGAAACCAATCAGGTTCAAGTTGTGTGTCTGATACTATTTGTAGAAAATTAGTAGTATCCTGTAACCTAGATCTAATAAATGGTAATAGTGGTTTTAAATGTTTAGTCAAAAACATAGACAACGGCTCTGTAACATAACCCCTACCAGATACTATAGGTCTGCCCGGAGGATTATCAACATTCTTATGGATTTTAGGTAAAAAGTAGATATATTGTGCACGGGAATCCACTATGGACAAATGTTGAAAAGTTTCATTGTTAATGATACCTCGATCCTTAGCATCAGCAAGAAAACATTTTATACATTTAACAAATCTTGAAGTCGGATCGGCAGACATATAGGAATAGTATCTAGTATCGAAAAGCTGTCTCCGAGCCTCTCTATCATAATCCGTCCAGTTTTGCACAACCACAGCCCCACCCTTATCAGCTGTAGTAATAACAATGTCCTTATTATTCTGTAAATCACATATTGCCTGTCTCTCCATAGAGGATACATTGTTATATTTAACAACAGCATCAGAATTGAAGTAGTGTAGATCTTTGAGCACACTATTTAGAAACAGGTGGACTGTGTCATGCATAGATGGTACAAAGCTGGATTTATGGTAAGTAAATTTACCATGATCCACATTGTAACCAGAATCACCAAAAAATAATCTAAGGTTAAGCAATCTGCAAAAATTGACTACATCTTGAGCAAGTGCATCTTCAGAAATCATAAACCCAGGTATAAAACTGAGACCTTTATTCAAAATGGAAATATGTGTAGGGGATAGAACAAAATTAGACAAATTCAACACATTGTTAGATTTTACATCATTCAATTTTTCAGAGCCATTGCTAATAGGCCTTGAATATTTTGAACCTTTCCGATGTTTACGTCCCCCCCGTCTCCGTTTAGTTCTAAAGGGACAACCCCAGGTGTTCTTTTTGGAGAGGGTGACCCCGATGCTGCCAGGGATTCGTTATCTGTGCCAGACTATGTATCGTCACAAGATAAGGTGGTCCCATTATAGTTGTATAGTATTTAAACAGCATATTTTTTGTTTGGTGCTTTTATACACTGAGGAAGGCTGTGTTTATCCAGCCGAAACCAGTTTGTTTGCTGTATGTATTTGTGAATACAAAGTTTTCTTGAAGTCAATTTTGCTGGCTCTTTGTGTTTTTGTACTGTTCTGTGTGGAGCCTGGCAATTGCTCACGTGCAGGGGACTTTTCTCTTTGATACAAAAATTACAGAACCAACTGATATTACCAACATCCTGGCAGATAGGTTCAGTGCTAACTTTACCCCCCCTCTTACCCCCTAAAGGGCCCATATCTATACAGGAAGAATGCAGAGTCCCTGTAATCACAACTTCACAGGTAAAAGCAGCACTCTCTTAAAGCCAAAAACACAGCATCCATGGAACCAGACAACATCCCAGTCTGCATTTTACACGAACTTCAGAACAAACTGGCTCCCCACCTAAGCACCATGTTCAATCATAACCTCACGTCAGGCTTTGTGCCCACTGAATGGCGCACAGCCACAGTTATCCCACTCCACAAAGGGGGAGCCACCACTTATCCTGGGAACTGTCGCCCTATTAGCCTGACGAGCCTGGTCTGCAAGGCCATCGAATGTATCATCATGGAATTCATAAACAAAGACATTGGTAACCTCCAAACTCTGGACCCCACCCAGTTTGAGTTTGTGAAAGGCAGATCTTGCCTCCTGAACCTGGTCTACTTCTTTGAGGCAGTCACAAAGCCATAGACGAGGGTAAGTTGCTTCACACAGCCTATCGTGACCTCGCCAAGGCTTTCAACACCATCCCCCATTCTGGAATTATAGCTAAACTCACTAAACTAGGTATAAATCCCCATGTCACAAGATGGGTTGCCAACTGGCTCACTGACGGAACCCACACTGTTGCAGACTCCAAATCTGACTTCAAAAAAGTGACAAGTGGAGTACCACAGGGTTCAGTCCTGGGACCTCTTCTGTTTGGTATCTACTTCTCTGTACAGGCTAACACAGAAGGCCTCTGGCTAATGAAGTTCGCAGATGACTGCAAGCTAGGAGCTATAGTAGAGTCCCCAAATGATGTGGACATCCTACAGAAGGGCCTCACTGAGACAGATGCCTGGTGTTAGAGCCATGGCCTCTAGCTCATGCCAACAAGTGCATTGTTATTCCCTTTGGTATAAACTCTGTACCCATGAACTACCACATAGGCAGCAGTCTTCTTAACACCAAATGTGTGATAAGAGACCTTGGGACACAGGTGGATAGTAGTCTCTCCTTTGATAATCACATTGCCACAGTAGTCAGGAAATCCTTCTACATGGCACACCTCAGCACAAAAGGGTTCTCATCCAGGAAAAAAGAGGTCATTGTTCCCCTCTACTCGACACTCATTAGACCCATTATAGAGTACAACACCCCTTTTGGAAGCAGCTGGAAAGGCCACAGAAGTACCTCACAAAGAGAATTACTGGCCTCGAACAGATGCCCTACACTGATCATCTCAAAAAACTCCAGCTTTACTCTGTAGCATATCGCCTACTCCGAGGTGATCTCTGCCTAACATATAAAGCTATGTCAAGCCCAGAGCTGACATGCTACACCTAAAGAAATCCCTCCGAACTACACGCTCTAGGGACCTAAACATTGTCACCACAATAAACAGGACTTGCTGGAGGGATAGATTCCTGTTCCAGAGACTTCCCATACTCTGGAACAAGCTATTCATCTATGTCGAGCAAAATTCCTCATTAACACTCTTCAATAAAAATCTTGATGAGTGGATGGGAAATAGGAAATACTCCCTGGGGATCACTTCTGTGGCTCTGCTCGACAGGGGCACAGGAAATTAACTTTCTTGGGTTGGCGTAAGCCAGGGAACTTTGTTGGCTAGGCTTACTTAGGCCCTTGGGCCGGTAGCCTAGTACCTACCTATGAACCTAAGTGCAGGCTGAAAACATTGATAAATTCAACCAAATAAATTCAGCACAGAAGTGTTGAATATCACTAAAAGAGTTAGAACAAGTACAAAAAAGTATACTTGTATCCGCTTTGTAGGCCAGATGATTTCAGATGCACTCCAAGTCTTGTATTTGCAGATGTCCAAGCCAGGCACAAGAAAGCTCTAAATAAATGAGCATTTATAAATAATAAAATTATTATAATTTAAAATATTAATATATTAAAATAATAAATTTTCATGCAAAATTTTTACATTTTCTTAATTTAGTTGCATATCAAGGATTGACATTTTAATCCAATGGGTATCTGTAATATCTTTATTTAATCATTTACTTCATGCTATTTTTACTTTTATACTGTATTGTCTCTCAAATCTAGTATTGCCATATGTTCCTCTTATTCCTCTTTTCTGATCTTCTATTTCTAGTCTGGCCTTAATTATATAATCTGCTACCCTAGAGATCACTTTTGGCAATCTGCACTATGTTTGTAGACACTGTCCAGCTTTCTCCTTTTCTGTAATATCCCCCCTCCTCTGTCATTCCTTGCTGGTGACCCTTAAGCTCTTGCCTCTTCCACTGCACTGTTAAACATTTACTTGTAACATTTCTGTATAATTCCAGTACTTCTGTTCATCCTGTCCCCCTCCCTGTTATCTCTCTACCTCAGTAACCCTGCTACTCTGCTTCACTTGTTAATATGCCATGAAGTACGTTATGCAGAATGGTCTTTGTATTTTTACGTTTATATTTTAACTAGATTAATATTTTGTTATGTTTACTATATTCCAATTACATAGTCTCTCTTGTTATATTTTTGCATTATTTGCTGCATTATTAGAAACCATTTTGGTTTAATGCCTTTATACCAATTATGTTAGCTTGTTGTAATATATTCTCATTTGTTCAGTTTTTCTCCCTGGTCTTTACCGTACTTGGGCCTTGTCCAGTTGGATTATGCAGGTTAACAAAGTAACTAAACAGAATAAAATAAAGATTTCCTCACTTTCCATGTTTTCTGTAGACTTTTTTTTCTATATTTTGTTATAAACTTCTATATTTACTTAAGATATTTTCTTGTGCAGCCATTTAGTACAGCATTTCTGTATGCCTGTCTTCTAATGGCATAGTTTATCATGCATCTGTTACTATACTTTGTGTTTTTTTAGCATAACTACAGCATACAGATGACACCATTTAACTTGCAGTCAGTTTTAAGGGAACAGTCATTTGTGTTGTACAAGTCTGATACTGTAGTACACAGACCTGCTCTCTTCTATTCTGGATGCTGAAATAATATATCCAGAAGGCAAACTGAAAGGATTTTAAACTGGAGTTCAGGGAGTCTGGAATAGCATTCTGGAGGAGTTACAGTGGCAGGTGGTTAGTGTGCTTAGGGGATTGAGCAGAAGGGATTTGAAGGTGGGAGTAGAACAGTAGTTACCCAGGTTTAGTGGAAGTTTGTTGTGCAGCTTGCTGATAGTGAAGGTAAACACAGTCTTCACAGATCTATATCATCAGTACTAGGCTAGCTGTCCTTGCAGGCCATTTTAAGCCTAGCCAGTTTCTGTTTCGGACCTTGAATTAACCCGTTTGGTGTTTGTCCTTACTCATCCCACAAATGATAATTATATAACACCCCTAATGAGTCAATGGAATCGTACCATAGGTAACCTGAGGGGCCCTATGCATGTAATAAAGCATTTAGAAGCTGCCTTTGTCCATTAGCAATACAGGGGAAGTCCTGGGGTAAATGTTCTACTTCCCATCCATAGATCCAAGATGAATGCAAATATGGACCAGGATGAGTTTTGTTTTACATGGATGGATGGATTTCTTCCAAATTGCTCTAATTTCTTTGTGCAAATCATACTATTTTATGACTTTGTGTCTCTTTGTATGTAAGACACTGTAACCTCTACGTGTAGCATTTTCAATGCTCAATGTTAGTTCAAGAAAAGAAAAACAAAAGCGTTTGCTTTTCTTGCAACTATTTTTTAACTGTTGGTAATGGGTAATCCCATGTGATATAAACTTCATCATCCTCTAAAATACTTTGCAGTTCATGTTTCCAGTGCTTCTCAACTACTTCTGTATTGTAGTGTTTGCACACTCTTCAGTGCAGCAGTCTTGCACATTATTGTCTTTCTGTGTACAGACCCTCAGCCATGAGTGTGACACCCAGCATCAAGATGCACAAATGCTTCCAGTTATGTTTTACAGAACCTACAATTCTCTGTTTCTCCCTCTGGTGTTCTACAAACTTTGTAAACTATGTACATACTCAGCTATTGTCGTCAGCCGTTATTAACCTTTCATCTTTTGGTTTCAGTTCACCTCAACTTAGCCATTACTGTGTCAAATATTGGTCAACACTGTACACACTAATACTCAACTCAAACAAAACTAAACTACTCCTCTTCCAACCCACCAAACATACTCAAAACAACTCTCACTTTAACATCACAGCAAAAGACAACCCCACTATATACCCAACTGAACACACCAAATTGCTAGGAGTGGAAATTAGACAATAAACTAAAATTTGACATTCACATATCCATGACCATAAAAAAAGTCCACAAAAAACTAGGAGCGTTATACAGAAATAAGCAACTTCTCACCAAAGCAGCAAAGATTTCAGTAGCAAATTCCCACCTTATCTCCACCCTACTTTATGCCTCTCCAATATATACCAACCTAAGGCAATGCACTCTAAACAAGCTAGAGACCTGCTACAACAAAATCACCAAATTCGCCACAGGGGCATCCTACCGTAGTCTCCACTGTCTCTCACTTGCTGAACTGGGCTGGCTTGAACTCCCTCACCTCCTTCAATGGTATCAAGTCTCACTCGCCCACAAACTAGTAAACCATCCACTAAATGTCCCATCCCTCCAGAATCTACTCCAACCCTATCGCACCACCAGACCACTAAGATCCAGCAACAAAAATCGCTTGCAGATCACTAAAGCAAATAACTCTGCTGGTGAAGCACTATTCTCTTGCGCCATAGCCAAATTATGGAACTCCCTCCCACCCACAATTACCTCCGTACCATCATGCACCCACTTCAAAACTTTACTAAAAGCACACCTAAAAACATGCTGGCTATGCCCTTGCAACTCCCACTCTAATGTCACCCACCCCATCCAACCACTACCTTTCTTTCCACTCCACTAACTACCTTGATTATAGCAAGCTCAGATGCTTATAAGCCTAGTACTTATTATACAGCAGGAACTTCTTATTGTAACATTTGTTAATGTCTGTTATGTACTTCACCGATAGATTCGAGTTGTCTACTGATGTACTATGTTCTTCATCTGTAAATATGTTGTAAGTAATTGCTATGTAAATTGTTAATCGTCATGTAATCCAGTGTAACTACTGTCTGTTTTAACTGTGGAGCTTTTCTCCCCAGGCCTCCTCTTAAAATGGACCTACGTCCAGTCGGACACTCCCGGTCAACAAATATAAATAAATAAATAAACACGATGTTATTTCAGAAGAATTCTAGACTTGCTACTTTGTGGACTTTTCAATTTTCTTTCCTTCCCATCTTTTCTTTTCTTCATACATATATATATGGGTCTATGACATTTCGCCGAAAATGCCTAACATAGGGTCCAAATCACCAAAAATCCATTTCACCGAAAATAGTACTGACAGTGTATCTGCCTTTTCCCCCCACTGTAGTGCAATCTCGGAGTGAAAATATTAAAGTGGGGGTGTATGGGCATAGCTCCCCACAACGGGGGTGTGTGGGGGCATAGGCCCCCACCTACTCAGGTTATAAACTACTGACTTACCCTTTTAATAGGGACTGCTCAATATAAAACAATACTAGACAATATGAAACTGTACTGGGTGAGGGGCTACGCCCCCCATTCTGGAGGACTGCCCCTCACACCCCCCCTACTTTAATATTCTCACTCCGAGATCGCAATACAGTGGGGAAAAGGGCAGATACAGTGTCAGTACTATTTTCGGCGATTTGGACCCTATGTCAGTAATTTTCGACAAAATGTATTTTTGGTGAAATGACACTGAGCCATATATATATATATATATATATATATATATATATATATATATATATATATATATATATATATCAATTTTTTTTTTTTTTTAACAGTTGCGGGGTTTTGTCTATTATATTGACTTATAAGCATTCCCTTTGTATTGCTTATGCCAGTGAATTTCTTTTTTTGACCTGCACTTGTGTGCAAGCAACATTCAGATGTGTCAGCAGATGATGCTTTTGCACCACTGGGCTGCTAATCAGTACGTTTTCCATTTACAGTGAACTCTACTTTCTGGGTGATTTGCAGTTGTTCTGTTAGCTAGCTCATTGACTGTCAGTGATGATAAGTAGAGTGACATAAAAAAGAACATGCTGGCCACATTGACAGCTCCACCGAATTATAAGAAAAACTGCAATACAGATTAAAAGCAGTACAAATATCCTGTTTCACTCCCTGCAGTCCTTTACTCTTAACCAATACTTTTGTGCTTCCCCAGTAAATCCAGACCTGTGTGATTGACACTTCACTTGCAGTCTTTAAATAAATGTCAAGGATAGTTGAGTTCCCAACACATAAACACAGTAGAACAAAATGTTTGCCCACAGGTTCCCTTCACATTTATGCTGGTGCTTAGACTCTACCAGTCACAGTTGGTACTGTTTATATTCAGCATAACAAAGTGGAAGGTGTTGCTGAGCTAACTGCTTGTGCTTCCAAAGTAAAGTGTATTAAGCTTGTACATAAAAATAAAGTACTCCGTGAATAAGCAATGAAAAGACTCCCCTCTTCCATCCTTCTCCAATACTTACCACCCCATTCAAGGCATTTCATCCTTCACACTAATGCTGATACTGGAGACAGTCACCCCATATCGACTATGTATATTCAGGATAGCTACTAGGTAGATTATTCCAAGATTGCTGCTACTGAGATTCTGACCAGGAAGTATGTACTCAAATTAAATTGTGCTGTACGTAAATACACTAAAGTAGAACTGTATCTGTCCACATGATGTGTCTACATGCTTTTTGTACATATTTGGGATAACAAAGTGATACATGCTGGCAGGTCCACAGATATCTCTTTTTTTCCCCTAAATAAAGTAAGCAGTTTTTCCCTCAACTCCTCTTTATCCAACACAAAGCATCCCAAACCCTGCTGCATGTTGCATGTTTCCCTTATAAAAACATGCAATACGATCTTCCCTACATTGGAGACCATTCTCTCTTCTTGGCAGCTGGCTTCTTATTAATGGAATGAATTTAGGGTCTTTTTTATCCTATGAGATTTTGAGCAAGTGGTCATGACTGCATTCTGAGCCTGCATTTTTAGTGTAGTGTCTGTGCCTCCCACCTCAAGAGGTATGTCACTGTGATTGCACAGTTCTTCTGCAAACTTTCATCTTGCATGGTAATGTCAAACATCATTTTTCAAGACAGATGTGCACAGTGACATTTCAGGCTGCATGACAGATGCTCCTAAAATAAATATTCCAAAAGTTAGTAATTGCCAGTCATTTCTTAGTTACTTTAATAAAATTCATGTTTTTTTTTCCTTCATATTTGCAAAATACCATCTATTGGCTCTTGTATCACTTTGTCCTACCATTTTTTTTCTGAAAGGGTGAAATCGCCTTTTAAGAGGCATGTGTATTATGACACTTCAGATGTCATGACCTAGATCTGTTTATTGAGTATTCCTAAAGTTTTTTCCCTAAATTTTACTTCTGGGTCTGAATTTAATTTTGCAGTATTTTCCTACTAATCTAAATAATGCTTGTATTTATACCATATTTGCAAACTATTATTTTAATAGGATTTTACAAACTTCATGTTGTGGATCCTTAAGATGAGTTGAGGATTTTTAAAGGTTTGCCCCAAAATATTGCTAGCTGACAACTGGTGTTAGTTAAACTGCTATATGGCAGATATTCCATAAACTTGCTAGACATAGCAAAATAAATGAAACCACTCTCTCCTTAAAGTGTGGTAGAACAGTTTGCAAACCTGCAGAACAGGTCAAGAACTGTAAGGCCCTCAGTAAAAGAATATATACAGAGAGAGCAAGTGATGCCACTGAAAGCCTATAACAAAAATGTTAATCTTGGAGAATTAAAATCAGGGATAAATGCTTGTGTTAGAACTGACTGCTGAAAACCAGTCCCTTAAAAGAGGTAGGACCCTTTGAAATTACAGAATAATTAAGTGAAATAAATTGTATGGTGAGACAGTTGGGGAAAAGAAAACTAAAACAATAAGAACACAAACATTTTCTGAAGCCTTGAAAAGAAACTGAAATTTATGTAGTAAGTATGTTTGTAGGGGAAGTGAAGACCTGACTTTAGCACGTCCTGAAGCCAAAATAGGTAAGACACTAATATCCCGAAGCAAGAAATAAAGGATTTGTATTTGAGAATAAAGACTTATTTTCATAGTCCAGTATAACAGAGAAATCATGCCTAGTGCGAAAGTAACTTTGGTATTTGATACAGTTTCAGAATCCCCATTTCAAGAAATTAAGGAAGAATTACAGAAAATGCTCAAATCGGAGATTATAGCAGAATCCCGGTATGAATGGAATACCCTCATTGTACTGGTTCCCAAGCTTACTGAGTATAAAGTTTTATGGCAACTTCAGAAAAATGAAATGGCATGGGATATGACTTAGATTTGGACTGCTTTGGGTATACAAACTGAAAAATTGGGCTAAGATTTTGTCCTTTTGAACCTAACCAAAGGCTTGGCAGATTCCACTAGTCCTGTAAGCTCAGAGGGAAAAATAGAAGTGTCCAGGTGGACACTTCTAATATACAATCCTACTTTTTTGTCTCCATAGAGCACCTAAACCATTCCAGAGGTTGATGGGTAAAATGGTGCATATCTGATACATGGACTAAGAAGTCTCCTTACCTGAGGTAGCAGTATTTTCTGAAGACCAGCAAAGACATCTGTCTAAAGTTCAAGCCATTTTAGATTCCCTATGTCAAGCAGTCTGGCAGTTGGCTGTTGATAGGTTCATAGGTGTGTAGTAGGCCAATGGCCCTGGAGCCTTTACAAGCCTAGCCCTTAGGATTACCCTTGCATCATGCCACCCAACCTAAGTTCCAATGCCTCTGTCAAGTAGAGCCACTGGAGTGATCCCCAGGGTGAATTTTCTATTTCCCATCCACTCATCAAGATTTCTCTTGAAGAGAGCCAGTGAGGTGCTCTGGTTGGCATGTATGGGAAGTCTATTCCATAACATGGGCAGTCTCTGGGTTACGAACCTGTCCCTCCAGCACGTTTTGTTGATTGTGGTAATGTGGTTGAGGTCTCTGGACTGTGTGGTGTGGAGGGATTGGGATTTCTTTAGATGTAGCATTTCTAACAGAGCTGGGTCAGATATGGTTTTGTAAATCAAGCAGAGATTGCCTCTGTCGATCTGAGACAGAGAATAGTTGGAGTTTTGAGTCTGTCCATATAGGACAAGTGTTTAAGGCCTAGGATCCTCTTTGTGAGGTACTTTTGTGGCCTCCCCAGTTGTTGCAGGTGGCTAGTGAGGTACTTGCCAAATGGGGCATTGTACTCTATGATTGGCCTAATGAGGGAAGATTAGAGGGAGACCATGATCTCTTTCTTCATGGATGCAAAACCCTTAGTAATGAGATGTGCCACATAGAAGGACTTACTGACCACAGTGGCAATGTGGTGGTCAAAAGAGAGGTTGCTGTCAACCTGTGTTCCCAGATCTCTTATAAAGCCTTCTGTGTTCATTGTACTGCCATCGATGTGGTAATTCATGAGAACCGGGTTTTTCCCAAAGGGGATGATGATGCATTTTTTTGGCATTGAGCTTAAGGCCATGGTTCTGACACCAGTCATTGGTCTCAGTGAGGCCTTTCTGTAGGATGTCAACATCACTTGGGGAGTTGTTAATAGCTCCCAACTTGCAATCATTTGTGAACTTTGTCAGCCAGAGTCCCTTCATGTTGGCCTGGACTTCAGAGAAGTAGATACCAAACAGGAGAGGACCCAGGACTGAACTCTGTGGGACTCCACTCGTGACTGGTAGTCAGTCTTGGAATTAGAACCCACAGTGTGAAAGTAACTATCTGTGAGCCAGCAGCAGCAACGTTGAACACAGCAAACCAGCAAAACAACAGGAGTCAGCACAGGATCCAAAAGCAGGTTTATTCACTTCACTCTCTAGCGCCTCGGCCACAGTAAGCCTTCAAAGAGTAAACTAACAGTACTAAAACACACTTTATATAATCACAAACATCATTCAATTACATAATTAACCAATCAATCAATAAAATTGATATACACCTAAAAACTAAATAACATTCTTCCAATTACATTCTGTATTCAAACCTTTAGGTACTAAAGTGTCATATTTTAAAATAAAAGTAGTTTCCTTGTTTAAAAGTAATCTGCCCACAACTAACTCATCAGGTTCTGTTTTAGCTACCTGTTGTAAAATAGTAGCTTTTAAACTATCACTACTGCCATTGTGAAATTCACAGAAATGTAGAGCTAAAGGGCTCTCTATTTTTTTATTTATTATATCCCTCAGATGTTCTAAAAGTCTAACTTTAAACATTCTTTTAGTTTGACCGATGTAAAATTTATTACAACCACATTTGAGGGCATAAATTACCCTATTAGTTCTGCAGTTATATAAGCCCTCTAAATTAAAAATTTTATTATTGATTTTAAAAAAAAGCTCTATGTATGTATGAACAAGCTTGACATTTTCCACATGGAAATGTACCCAAAATAGTTAGCTGAGTTGGTATTTTCACAATTGATTTAGAAAACCTTGACCGTACAACCAAATCTTTGATACTTTTACCTTTTGTATAAGAAAAAATTAGTTTTTTTGTCTTTAAATTCTTTAGTTCATCAAAATTGTCTAAAAATTCCCAGAAATGTAATATATTTGCTTTAATCATATTACTACAAATATTATACTTAGACACTACAAATAAATTATCTACAAAATTGATAGTTTTATTAGATATAAAAATATCTCTACTTTTTTGTTTATTAAATCTATCATATCTAAGTTTAATAATTTTATCAATATCATCATCAACTAACTTTTTATCATAATTTTTTCTCAAAAACATCTTTTTAGTTTCTAGAACTTCTTTAAAGAATACCTCATCACTATTGCATAAACGTGAAATTCTTAAGAATTCCCCATATGGTAGAGCATTAATAACATGAAAGGGGATGACAGCTATCAGCTTTCAAAAAATCATGTGGCTCTCCAAACTTTCTATGTAAACTAGTTAGAATGGGTTGTAGGATGTCAACATCACTTGGGGAGTTGTTAATAGCTCCCAACTTGCAATCATTTGTGAACTTTGTCAGCCAGAGTCCCTTCATGTTGGCATGGACTTCAGAGAAGTAGATACCAAACAGGAGAGGACCCAGGACTGAACTCTGTGGGACTCCACTCGTGACTGGTAGTCAGTCTTGGAATTAGTTACTTTCACACTGTGGGTTCTATCTGTGAGCCAGTTTGCAGCCCACCTAATGATGTAGTGGTTGATGCCTAGCTTAGTGAGTTTTTCTATGATTCCTGAGTGGGGAATGGTATTAAAAGCCTTGGCCAGATCAAGGTAGGGTGTATGAACCACCTTGCCTTCATCCACAGCTCTGGTGACTGATTCAAAGAAATCGACCAAGTTGAGCAGGCATGATCTACCCTTCACAAAACCAAACTGTGTGGGATCCAGAGTTTGAGATTCCCTATATCCTTGTTTATTAGGTCCATGATGATGCGTTCCATAGCTTTGCATGTCAGACTCGTCATGCTAATGGGGTGATAGTTTCCAGGGTCTGTAGTCACTCCTCCTTTGTGGAGCGGGATGACTATAGCAGTGCACCATTCGGTAGGGACAAAGCCTGAGGTGAGGCTGTGATTGAACAGGGCACACAGGTGAGGTGCCAGTTCACTCTGTAGTTCATGTAGAATACAGCCAGGAATATTGTCAGGTCCCATAGAAGCTGTATTCTTGGCCTTGGGCAGTGCTGTTTTAACCTGTGCAGCAGTAATACTGGGTGTCGGGCAATCTACTGGTATTGTGATTGGTCCTTGGGAGGTGGTTGGCACTGAATCTGTCGGCCAGTATATTGGCTATCTGTTGGCTCGATATAGGAGGTACCATTGTGCAGCAGCTCAGAGCAAATCTGGGTATTGCCGTAAAGATTCTTTACATAACTATAGAAGGCCTTGTGGTTGTCTTTACTATCTGCTGCAATTCTGTTTTCATAGCTAGCTTTAGAGGATTTGATGAGGGATCTCAACTTTTTGTTGAGGCTGATAAGGGAGTTTTTCCAGTCTTGGGATCTCAACTTACTCTGCATCATTTTCCTCCTGTTGTAGTTTGTTTATGACAGGGGACCACTAGATTGGCTTCCTTTTTTGGAGGAGAGCGTCTTGGTTCTATTGGGTACAGTGCATTGGTGTATGAATCAGCGGTCATGCAACTATTCTTCATTTGCATAGGTGCCGTGAAGTTAGCCACCTCTGTTTTTAGGAGCCTAAAGTTATCTTTGGAGAATTTTTTACGGTGGTTACCTTTGCGTGGGGTGGGGATGGGTGGAAGGGATGTGGATTTCCAAGGTGATTAGTTTGTGGTCACATCTAACCAGGGAGGAGTTGATTATTGGTGTAGAGCAACGGTCGCCCATGTTAGTAATGACCAGGTCAAGGATATTGCTACCTCTACTGGGGGTAAGAACAAGCTGGTCCAGGGCATTGGAATTAATGAATCCCAGGAAACACTGGGCAAGTTTATTGATACATTAGTAGTTTTCCCAGTTAATGGAGGGGTAGTTGAAATTGCCCAGTATGAGAGTGTTAGGTTGGACCCTAATATTCTCCATGGTGCTTAGGTATTTGGAGTGTGAGTCTTGGGACATGGTTGGGGACCTATAGCAGGCTATGGTCTTACCCAATGTTAGCTACACCTAAAGTATCTTTGATGCGCTATGTTGGGCTACCAGTCCAGAAGTGTTCGCATTCTTTATGAATATGGAAACGCCACCGCCTTTGGAGGTTCAGTCCAAGTTCTGGGGCTGAAAGGTGCAGAATGAGTTATAGCCTGGTAGTGCAGGGGTGCCTTCTGTTGACTTGAACCAGGTCTCTGTTACAGCACAAATGTCTATGTTCTACATTTTAAGGAGTGCTTCGAGTGAGTGCATTTTGAGATTTAGACTTCTCGCATTGAGCAGCATGACCCTCAGATTGCATTTGTTTGTAGCTGTTACAGTGGTAATTTGGTCTTTGGAACACCACCTAAAACGGCACTATAGAGGTGGCAGCCTTGGCCAGTATCCGGTAGCCCAGGGGTGACAGATGCAGGCCATCTCTGGCAAAGCATCAAGGTCTGTCAGTCATGTCATCCCAGGCAGACAGATATTGGATCCCCTTAAAATGACACCAGAAACTTAGCCAATTGTTGAAAGCAATCATTTTCTGCTTGCACTGTGGTATCATTCTGGGTGATGGTAGGTTGCTGCTCAGGGCTAAGCTCATACCCGCCTGGGTTACCTAATCCGAGAGCTCCTCCATGTCTCTTTTCATGTAGTCCAGAGAGCCAAGTCGCAGGTCATTCACACCCACAGGTACAATGACAGAGTCATATTTGTACCTGTTGTTGAGGGACCTGAGTGCGTGCATTATGTGGCGAATCCTGGCACCTGACAGGCAACTGACTGTTACTTTCTCCTTATTCAGCCTAGTGAGTGGGACATCAGTGTGCCTCACTATCGAGTCATCTATGACTAGTGTGTTGGGCAATGCTGTTTTTCCTTAGGGGCTTTGGTACACTGTTTAGGAGAGTTATGTGTCTCGTGATTAGTGTAGTGTGTTTCTGCCTTGGAGGTCTCTGCTGTTTGGGTAGATTTTTATTGAGAGCCTCTGCGATGGTGGGTATGTGGTTTGTGTTTTTATGTGAAGGCAGTGCTGGTGTGTGTTCTGGAGGGTTATGTGATACATGTGGTGAGGTGCAAGTGTTGACTTTCTCCTCTTGACCAGGAATTCCGGTCTTGGCTGGAGAGTGCGTAGCTTCCAATTTGGCTATATAAGTGCAATTCCGACTGTTGGGAGGTAAGAGGAGAGGGATGTCAGTGTACATTTGCAGTTGCTGTATTGCCTCAGGATGCCCGAGTTCACCAGGTTAATAGGAGAAAGCACAAGGACCTGACCTTTAGACCTGCCTTGAGGGGTGGGCATTAATAAGTACTGGAGCTGTTTTTTTTTTTTTTTGTAGAACATTTAGGGCTGTTAGCACTTTTGTGTGCTACAATTGCTACAAGAAGTGTGGTAAAGTGCTAGATTAATAAGCTAGTAAAAGTGCAGGAGAGGAGAGAACTAGCAGATCTAAGGGAAAAATTGAAGAGCAGACTTTGGCAGTTCTCAGAAGCTTAGAAACAGTCCTGGATACAGGAAATCTTTATCTGGACTAGACTAGTTACAGGAAAGGTGGGAAACAGGCAAACACTGACGTTTTAACCAGAAAGTTGAAGGTGGTGGGAAAACTTCCCAAACAGCCAACAAGCTACAATTTCTGGGCCAGAAACCACTCCTCTTGTGGTAGGCTACATAGTGCTTGCCACTCCAACTGATAAGCTAGAAGGCTTCCCTCCAACACAGAAAGGCTTGGGGGGAGGGGGCTCAGAAGCTTGCAAATGGTCCTGGATACAGTATATCTCTATCTGGAGCCATTTCCTGTAGTCCAGTGGTGCAAGATGTGATTTCCTTAGCCGTCATTGTTTAACTGTGTGAATATGAGCA
This sequence comes from Protopterus annectens, assembly GCF_019279795.1. Lineage (NCBI taxonomy): Eukaryota > Metazoa > Chordata > Ceratodontiformes > Protopteridae > Protopterus > Protopterus annectens. The sequence continues at coordinate 611,928,935 of NC_056741.1, read as the reverse complement.
AGTCACTTAACCAGACTTCTCTCCAGGGCTGAATGTGAACAAGGTCCATGGAAATGACTGCTTTACACCAGAAAGCAAATACAAATAAATAAACAAAAGCCAGATTGACTGCTAACCCACATAAGTGCAATTAGGCATGGCAGACGTCCACTATATGGGCTGTATAATATGGCTGAGAGATGGTAAAACCACAGACCAAGAAGAATTGAAGCAGTACAAAACTGGTCTATGTCAACTATTAAAAAACAGGTAAAGACTTTTGTTTGGCCTGTCTAGCTTGTTGTTGTGTCTTTTGGCTTTTCCCGGTTAGGGGTCGCCACAGCGGAACTCCAGTCCGCTAATGATTGGCAGTTGATTTTTACATGCTGAGTTGCCAGCCCTAACGCACACCCTTCAATGAAGGTATGCCCATTCATGCATGTCTCCACGCAAAAGCTCTAGCTGAGAGTCGAACCAGTCAGCGGCTTACTGTGAGGTGACAACGCTACCGCAGCACCACCACCGCAAATTCTTTTGGCCTGTCTAGCTATTTAATTAAATTTATTCATAATTTTGTTACCATTGCTTTCCCTCAGAGAGACCTGACCAAGGATAAAACTTCTTTGAAGGTTAAGTTTATTTATGTATTTTATTTATTTGACATTTGTTTACCGGGGTGGTCTGACTGGTTCTACAGAACCTGTTTTTAGCAGAGGCCCAGGGAGAAAAGCTCCACATATAGTACAATACAAATACAGTATAATCCAATACAAAACAAATTACAGTAGAATACTATAACAAAAATAAGTTGTAAGAACAAACTATGTTACAAGATGTTGCAATATATTACTACACAGCTAGACAATTCTATAGAATTAAAACATTATAGACAATAATAGTAATTCTCACCATACATGATGTAGATAGGGTCCAAAAATAGTACGTAGGTAGTGCAATGTGTGTTCAGGGACATAACTGGGGGTAGGGTGAAGGTGACTGCCACCATGGGTGCAAGATGTCAGTGGGGTGCAGTCCTCAGTATTAGTATTTAACTTCTGAATTCTGATATTGCATTTGTTGAGGCACTCTGTGTGGTCTAGTGCAGTGATTTTCTTTACTTTTTTTATTTATTTTACATTTGTTTACTGGGCTGGTCCATCTGGATACATGTCCATTTTCAGTGGAGGCCCGGGGAGAAAAGCTCCAGTTACACACATCATAGAGACATACAAAAACATTCAATAACATTTAGATTTTACATTTATAGAATAGACATTTTAAAACAACATTTTGAACATTGCATGGAAAAAGTTTGGCAATAATATTAATATGGCGTAATACCTCTGCAGTTACCAAAAATTAGAATAAGACAGAAAAAAAATGGCTAATAGAGTTACAGATAAGAAGTAATACTCAGGGAGGAGCATGCAAAGAAGAAGGAGGAGGGTTAGTTATAAGGAATGGTTAGAAGTAGAGATTTATGGTAGAGAATAATATTTTGATTGGTGACAGGTAGTTAGAGAAAAAACAGATGGTTAGTCAGGGTTGTTACAAGAGCATAACCAGTGATTGGAGAGGAAAAGTTTTAGGTTAGTTTTAAATAGTGGGAGAGAGGTAAGGGTAGTGAGGTCATTTGGTAATTGATTCCATATTTTACCAACTGAGTTTGAGAATAAGGAATCACCTGCCAAGTTATTAGAGAAGGAAGTGTGTATCAACATTTTGTTGGCAGAGCGCAGATTCTTCAAATTATTATAAGGTCTTATAAAGGTAGAGAGAATTGGGGTGTTATTGGGTTGGTGTAGGGCTTTGTGGGTGATTATAAGTTGGTTAAGTTGTAGTAGTAGCGGTAATTCAAGCCATCTTAGCTGTTTTAGATTCTGACAATGGTGGGACCTGTAAAGAGAGTTGGTAGCAAATCTAGCAATATTATTGTATGATATAGTAAGATTGTTAAGATTATTTTTAGAAAGATTGGTATATATGGGGGAAGCATATAACAGGGTAGAGATTAAATGGGTTCTAGCTATTGTGGCTCTGGCTTCTGGTGTCAGGAAAGGTTTAATGTGATAAAGGGATCCAAGTTTTTTGTTAGTAGATTTAATTGTAGAATTTGTGAGTGTCAAACTTTAGTTGATTGTCAGTAGTAATTCCAAGGAGTTTGGTGGTGGGGTCAGGTGAGATAACGGTGTCATCGTCAGATGTAAGTGTGAAATGGAGAGGGGGAGATAGATGAGATGGGGTAAAGAGCAGTAGTTTGGTTTTTTTTAGGGTTAAGAAGAAGACAGTGGTTAGAGAACCATTTTTCAATAGTAGAGAAGGCTTTTTGTGTGCGACAATGAAGATCAGTTTGTGATGAGGCAGAACAAATGATAGTGGAGTCATCAGCATATTGAATACAGGTAGACTGTGGAATAGAGAGGTGAAGGTCATTTATGAAAATGGAAAACAGTAGTGGACCTAAAATTGAGCCTTGTGGGACACCTAGAGAGGTAGGAAGAAGGTCAGAAAGATGGTTTTGCCAGAGAACAGCTTGTTTTCGGTTATCCAGATAGGATGTGAACCAGTTAATGGCAGAATAGTCAAAGGAGAGGGACTTCAGTAGGTGGAGGAGAAGTTGATGATTAACCATGTCGAAGGCTTTAGATAGGTCTACAAAGAAAGCAGAGGATAAAGTATTATTGTTACGATTTTTGTTGATACAGTTAGTAAAGGATAGTAAGGCTGTGGTGGTACTATGAAATGGCCGAAAACCGTGTTGACAGTTAGCTAGGAGCTGATGGTGGAGTAGGTGGGTTATAAGTTGTTTATGGATACATTTCTCCATGATTTTAGCAAGTGGGGAGAGTAGAGCAATGGGACGAAAGTTAGAGAAATCAGTAGAGTTGCCACTTTTATGAAGAGGAATAATATATGAGATTTTCCAGATTGATGGGATTAAACCTTCTTTTAAGGTTCTGTTGATTAATATGGAGATTGGGTAGGCAATGGCTTTGGCTCCTATTTTGAGGTATTCTGCTGGTAGTTGGTCAGCTGAGGGGGTATTAGGTTTTAGTTTTTGAAGTAGGGAAGAGATCTAGGAGATGGGTATAGGTTCAAGGTGAAAAGGGGGAGGAGTAGAGCTTGGACTGGGCAAGTTAGATATGTCTGGGTTTTGCTGATTTGCTAGTTTTAGTATAGTAGTGGTGAAGAAAGAATTGAAGGTTGTAGCTGTTTGCATTGGACAGTCTGGGTTGGAGCCTAGTGGGTTAGGAGATTCCACTCTGCTTGGGGATAGTAGTGTGTTAATAGTAGACCAAAATTTATGTGGTTGATGAAGGGATGTTTGTTGTAGTTGTATATAAAAGTTATTTTTGTCCTGTAGGATAGCTTTTTTGTAATATTTCTTTGTTTAAAGGTTTGGTGATCAGTTGTGTCCTTTGTGGACCGCCATTTAGCCCAAGATTTATTTCTATTGAGGATTAGTTTTCTAGTATGATTTGAGAGCCATGGAGCTGGTTTATTTTTCATTCTTATGGAACGGATAGGGGCATGTTGGTCTAGGATTGCTAGGAAGGTGGTATTAAAGTAATTAACCACTTCATCTATAGGGAGAGACTTAAGGGGAGACCAGTTACATTGTTTAAGTTCGGTTAGAAACAGTTCATGGTCAAGGTGTTTTTTGCTGCAGATGGTTCTGACTGAAGAGGGGATATTTAAGGTTGTTTTATGTCTAATAATATATATGAGAGAGTGGTCACTAAGGTCATCTGGGAGGGTTCCTGTTGTATAGTTTTGTTGTGAACAATTTGTTAGAATCCAGTCTAAGATGTTTTTTTTTTTTGTTGTTATGTTTGTTTGTTCTGGTTGGAGAGTTTATAGCTTGTGAAAAGCCATGCAGGTTAATAAGGGATGCAGGATTGGTGTTGTTACATAAATTCCAATCAATATTAAAGTCTCCTAGTAGAATTGTTTCTTGGGGGAGATTGGTAGAAAGCCAATTTTGGAGGTCCTCTAATATAGTTAGATTTTTACCTGGGGGAAGGTAGGTGCAGATGATGCAAACTGATTTATGGGAGTTAAGCAACAGTTTAGAAATAATTATTTCTATGTTGTTATCAGAAGGTAAGTTATAATTAATTTTGCTGATTTGTAGTCCTGTTTTATAGATAATTGCAACCCCTCCGCCTTTTTTGTTCAAACGGTCCTGTTGAATGATGCTATAGCCTGGGGGGATGATTTCTGTATCTTTTATTGTGGGTTTAAGCCATGTTTCTGTTAAACAGAGAATATCAAATTGCTGGACATCCAGAAGGGCATGAACTTGTGGTATTTTGTTACATATACTACGTATGTTGAGATGGGCTATTGAGAGTGATGTGGAGGGATTGGTAGTTGGTAATGGGATCATATGGTAGAAATTGTGGTGAATGGGGAATGGGGTAAGGCTTGGGCCAGGGTTGGGTTGGATGTCTCCATCTTTTAATAAGTGGAATAATATGAAATTGTAACATTGGAGAGGCTTGCAATAGTGGTAAAGAAAATTTTTATTGCCTAAGATGGAGTATTTAATATGATGTAGTCGGTGATATTTAGCTTGAAAGAAACTAGGCTTAATGGTGGCATTTAGGAAGGTTGTAGATAAATCAGGAAAAGGTGTTAGGGTTTGTTTGGAAGGGATGATAACAGGAGATAGGAGTGGCTGTTCATAGGAGGTTAAGAGCTAAGCTGTGGTAAGAGTGTATGAAGACATTGGTATTTGTAAGGCATGGTAGAAGAAAGTGTAGTATGTATGTAGGGAGAAGAGTAGGTGTTAGTTTAGAAAGATGGAGTAGGTGGAAGGGAGGGGATTTAGAAATAAGGGGAGTAGAGTTATAGAATATGGGGTGTGGCTAGTAGTGATTCAATGAGTGGTTGATTGGTAAAGAGGGTGTGGTTATGAGGGCAGAAGGTCAGAGGTACCTGGGGCGGGTGGGAATTGGGGGCAGGGTAGGGGAGCGGAGTGAACCCGTAGGGCGAACGGAGCGGGATACACAAAGTGGTCAGTAAAAACTATCAGTGAACACTGACTAGCACAAAGGTAAGTGGAGGCGGCCTAGGAATAGTGGGTAGGAATAGAGTGAAATAAAGAAGGTCCTTTCTCTTCTTTAAAGGCCTCAAATAGGAGAGGACCTTTCTCGTCTTAGAGTTGAGGTGCACCAGATCAAAGAATGACACTAGGTGCGAGATGGACAAACTACAGCTCTGGTCAAGTGGACAACTGAAGTAGAATTAGCCTTTAGGCAATTAAAAGATATTCTATGCTCCGAACAAATACTAATAGCTGCAGACTTTTCCAGACTTAGTATTATTACACACAGATGTCTCTGAGGTAGATGCAAGTGCATGCTTGTTTCAGACTGTAAATAGGTGTGAGTATCTCCTGTCTTACATAAATAGAAAGCTTGGCAGTGCTGAGAGATGTTATTCAGTTATAGAGAGAATGCCTGGTTATCAAATGGTCACTCACCATGCTAAAGTATTGTTTATTCAGTAGGCAATTCATATTAGCCCTGGTCCCTTCTCCTCTACAATGGCTGTACTTCCAAAAATATTGCAGCTCAGAATCCATTAGGGATTTGATCTTTTAGCTTTATAAATTGAAGGTCCAACATCACCTAGGCCATAAGGTGTCTCAAATTTACTTCCCTTCTGAAGGTGCTAGTATCAATAGTTGTACATTGGGAAGCAGCAGTGATGTGGAATAGTACTTGCTGTATTTCGGGGGAAAACACACGACTCATTCTGGAATTGTTTCTGCTAGAGCTGACTTTGCCAGAGGGTGGGTCATGAGAGAGAGAGAGATTCAGAACAAGCAGGCAAGCCGGAGAGGCAAGTTTCAATAACTACTGATGGAGAACAACTGCCATGTGAGAAAAGCAGATTCCTGACCTCTGGGACTAGAGAAAGGGCTGTAAAGAGAAGTTTCTAGGAAGTTATGTGTGATGAATGAAGGTATTCATGACTTCAGAGGAGAAACTAAGCGATACCCCATCTGTTTGTTAAAGTTGATGGAAAGAGAAAATACTTTTAAGTGCTGGTTGTTTTCTGGTCAGTTTTGGAAAAATCCTATCTAAAGAGTATTAGAAGTGTGCTAAAATAAAACTATAGTGAAATGAATTGTGTAAAGAGTTTATGTGCACTGATGAAACGTTATGTTGCATTTTTGACTGGGTTTGTTTTATGGTTCTCCCCTCAATGTATATAAGATTTTTTTATGATGAAAACTATTTTTCTTAATTTATTTATTTAAATTTGTTTGTCAGTGTGGAGCACCAGTCAATTCTGAACAATTTATTAGTTTTCACAAACTGGTATGTACAAAAAACAGCAGTTATATAAATCAAAATAATGCTGACCTATTATCAGCATCATATTAGATATGGATGGCAACTTCACTATTTCTTGTATTCTGATAGCAGGTACTTGACAGGCCAACATACCTACTACTTTGCACCTAGCTTTTTCCACTGCCTAGACTTAGGATTTCCGCATATCCTCACTCCATTGTATTTTACATCACTGAATATCTTTCTGAATCCATCACCTCTATTTCCTTATACATTTAAAATAAAACTTGTCTCTTTTAAACCCTTCTTTTCTGCTGTGTAAGTTCCTGCAATCACTTTTTTATCAACCAGATTTCAGGGTGTTTCTTCTTTTTCCTTTTTTTTTTTTATTTTTTTTATTTTGTTACGGCATTCTTTTCTACTGTTATTATGAGGAATACCTAAGAACCATGAGAACATGTCAATTCTAATTTAAGATCTGTACCAAGTAAAAACTGCTTTTTTAAATGTGTATATCTCAACATTATCTTTTTAAATATTTCCTTCTCCTGCCCCATGAAAAATTCCAGGTCTCAATAACCCTAAAAAATACTGCCAAGAACCCCTCTCCTCTGAATTACATCTTTGTCACTATCCATTATTCATGGGGTACATATGTTGAATTTTACCTGGTGCATAAAATATTTATATAGATACTTCCAGGTGAATTTCCTGAGTCTTCTTTTAGTGACAAATCTAGTTGAAGTACAAACCCTCATCCAGAATTATTCAGTCATGTTAACCCCTAACTCCTTCCCTGTTTCCTATCTATTTCTTATTGCTTTCTTATTTGTTTGGTCCAGACACCTATATAAGTCACTTATAAACTTGTTTGGAGTGTGAGTTCCACTTCTAGACTGATTATACACATCTACTTAATTAGATTTATAGGCAGTATTCACCAGGTAAATATGTTTTTCAGCAAATATTAAGCCGTCATAGTCCAATATCCAGCTTTCCCTTAAATTGTAGACCCTTTTTGCTTCCTGCCAATTAAGTTCAACTATTGTCCCCTCTTACCTGATACCAATATTTAATAGATGAGATTTTAAGTAGCATGTTTTGTGACCGCAGCACAACAACTAAGTATTAGTTTAAGGGTGTGCACACTTATACAACCAGCTTATTGTACATTTTTTTAGTTTTTCCCTTAACAGATTTGTTTGTTTTTTCAATTGAATTGTGCAGGTTATAGGTCACATTAAAGGTGGGAAAAGCTTTTGAAACGATTTATTGTGGTCTCATTTTTTTATATTGTAACATCCTGGCATTGTAACAGGGGTGTGTTTTGTATACATATATATATATATATATATATATATATATATATATATATATATATATATATATATATATATATATACTTTTTTTTTTTTTTTGTATATGGGGTTGGGGTATCACGTCAACAGTGACCATCACCTACAGTTAATGTTCACATCACCAGGTGACTAGCTCTGCTGCAGGTATATTTATAAATCTTATCCCGGATATTCCCACCAAGAAAGATGGGCTATTCTGTTGAGGTTTGACGTCCCTTGTTTTTAGATTTTGCTGTTGGTCAGCTTAGTACTAGCACTGGAAAGATGCCCTTTAGAATTTTACATTTGCTCTGATTTCGGATTGCACACTGAGAATGACAGCTCGTTAATAGCTGGGACAGAACGGGGGGATTCACTGTTAGCCATTACAGTCACAGATACTGGAGCAAGCTACTGCTTGCCACTTTGGAGAGTAAACCCCTACATTACAACACCCCATTGCAAACAGAGTGTACTGACAGTATTTTACATGGCTGCTTACTTGTTTCTGTGCCGCATATACTAACTAAGCTGTGTTTAGAAACAGAAATGTCAGCAGATAAGTAAATAATATTCACTTAAGTGCTCTTCCTTTGTTTTACTTCTGCATTTCAACAGCCTGTTCAACTTGCAGCAGTTGCAGCTGCACACTCTTGGTACTCTTCTGTCTAGCCCATACATATATGAATGCTACATTGATTTTGCTCCCATTGCAATACTTCTGAGAAACTTTCCATGGCAAACACTTTTTTTAAAAACAAAAATTCTTAGCATTACTCTCATCTTCCTGTATGCCAGCCTTATGACATAACCTTTTCTTGTACTTCAACATTTTTCCTGAAATATGCATTCATTTCTAGCGTTCTTCTTTCCATTTGGAACTTGGCAGGTTTATATCTTATCCATCCAGTCATTCATTTTCTATCTGAAAGCCTTTCAGATGTAGTTTGCATGGTTTTAAGTGTGCGGCTCATGTATTGTGTATTTATTTGTAGGAGTGGTCCACAGAGGTCCATTTTCTGCCACAACATTGAACAGAATCATTTTACATTACATAAGTTCATAGGTTGGTACTAGGCTATCGGCCCTAGGGCCTATACAAGACTAGCCATAACAATTCCCTGGCTATTTCTTCCCACACTATTTACTTACCTGGACCCCTGTCTAGCAGGGCGACTGACGTGATCCCCGAGGTGAATTTCCTTTCTCCCATCCAATCATCAAGGTTCCTTTTGAAGAGGGCCAAAGAGGCGCTGTGCTTGACATGTATGGGCAGTCTATTTCAGAGTCTGGGGAGTCTCTGGGCCAGGAACCTATCCCTCCAGCATGTTTTGTTTATTATGATGGCACAGTTTAGATCCCTGGAGCGTGTGGCTCTGAAGGATTGGGATTTCTTTAAGTGCAGCATGTCCAACAGCTCTGGGTTTGACATGGCCTTGTAGGTTAAGCAGAGATTGCCTTTGAGTAGATGATATGTGACAGAGTATAGCTGGACTTTTTTAAGGCGGTCAGCATAGGGCATCTGCTTTAGGCCTGTGATTCTTTTAGTGAGGTATTTCTGCAGCCTTTCCAGTTGTTGCAGATGTCCTGAGAGGAACATACCAAACGAGGCATTGTATTCTATAATGGGTCTAATGAGGGATGAGTACAGTGGGACAATGACCTCCATTTGTCTGGATGAAAAGCCCTTAGTGATGAGGTGTGCCACATAAAAGGATTTCCTGACTGTTGTGGTGATGTGGTTATTGAAGGTGAGACCACTGTCCACCTGTGTCCCTAAGTCTCTTATCACACTTTCGGTGTTTAGTGTACTACCACCTATGTGATAATTCACAGGTACATGCTTTTTCTCAAAGGGGATAACCATACATTTCTTGGCATTGAGCTTGAGCCCATGGCTCTGGCACCAAGCATCTGTTTCTGTAAGACCCTTTTGTAGAGTATCCACATAATTTGGGGATTCAGTAATCTAGGAACTTTGTTAGCCAGAGTCCCTTAGTGTTGGCCTGTACTTCAGAGAAGTAGATGCCAAATAAGAGCAGTCCCAGGACTGAACCCTGAGGTACTCCACTTGTCTGGAGCTGGATTTTGAGTCGGCTCCTTTTACAGTCTGGGTTCTGTCAGTAAGCCAGGTGGCAACTCACCGAGTGACATAGGGATTAATGCCCAGCTTAGTAAATCTAGCTATGATTCCAGAGTGGGGGATGGTGTCAAAAGCTTTGGTGAGGTCCAGATAGGCTGTGTGGACTGCCTTACTCTTGTCCACGGCTCAGGAGACTGATTCAAAGAAGTCAATCAGGTTGAGGAGACAAGATCGGCCCTTCACAAACCCAAACTGGGTGGGGTCCAGTGTTTGAAGGTTGCCATTGTGTTTGTTTATAAGTTCCATGATAATATGTTCCATGGCCTTGCAGATCAGGCTCGTCAGACTGATGGGGTGGTAGTTCCCTGGGATCCAAAGTGGATCCCCCCTTGTGGAGTGGGATAACTGTAGCTGTGCACCACTCAGTGGGCACAAAGCCTGAGGTGAAGCTATGATTAAACATGACACTTAGGTGAGGTGCCAGTTCATTTTGTAGTTCATGTAATACACAGCCCGGGATGTCATCTGGTCCCATGGATGCTGTATTCTTCATAGGTTCATACTAGGCTATCTGCCCTAGGGCATTTATAAGCCTAGCCAGAATGTGTTTGGCTTTCGCCACCCATTTTAAATTTATTTTGCTATGCCCTTTTTCGAGGTTAGTATACTGTGCCTCTGTCTAACAGTGACAAAGAAGTGATACCTGGGGTAAACCTACGATCTCCCATCCACTCATCAAGATTCCTTTTGAAGAGAGTCAATGAGGGACTGTGTCTAACCTGGACTGGGATTTTATTCCAGAGCGAAGGGAGCCTCTGGGTTATGAATCTGTCCCTCCAGCATGTCCTATTTATTTCAGTGCTGAGGTTCAAGTTTCTCGAGCGCGTAGCTCAATGGGATTTGGATTTTCTGAGGGTGCAGCATGTCCATTAATTCCGGGTTGGACATGGCTTTATACGTCAGGCACAGATCGCCTCTGAACGGGCGGTATGCCACTGAGTAGAGCTGGAGTTTCTTTAACTGGGCAGCATATGGCATCTGTTTGAGCCCTTTGATCCTCTTGGTGAGGTACTTTTGGGGTCTTTCCAGTTGCTGCAGGTGTCTGGTAAGGTACATCCCAAAAGGGGCATTGTACTTAATTATGGGCCTGATGAGGGATGAGTAAAGAGACACAATGACTTCCCCTGATCTAGATGTGAATCCCTTCATGATTAGGTGGGCTATATAAAATGTTTTTCTAACCACTTTGGCAACGTCGTTGTCAAATGAGAGATTGCTATCAACTTGGGTCCCCAGGTCCCTAATTACTTCTTCTGTACTCAATGGATTACCACCTATGTGGTAATTTGTGGGCACTTTGTTTTTGCCAAAGGGGATGACTATACACTTTTTGGCATTTAGCTTGAGGCCATGGCTCTGACACCAGTTGTCTATTTCTATGAGGCCCTTTTGGAGGATGCTTGTGTTGGCTGGAGAGCCGATTATGGCGCCCAGTTTGCAGTCATCTGTGAACTTGGTCAGCCACAGTCCTTCTGTGTTGGCCTGTACCTCCGAGAAATATATACCGAACAAGAGAGGTCCCAGGACTGAGCCTTGTGGGACACCACTTGTAACTGGTTTGGAGTCTGACATGGCTCCAGCAATTCTAACCATGTGGGTTCTGTCCTTGAGCCAGTTTGCAATCCATCTAGTGACATAGGGGTTTATATTTAAGCTGGTGAGCTTATCTATAATGCCTGAGTGGGGTATTGTATCGAAGGCTTTTGTGAGGTCCAGGTAGGCTGTGTGGACCACCTTCCCCTCGTCAATGGCCTTGGTGACTGTTTCAAAGAAATCAACCAGGTTTAAGAGGCAAGATCTGCCCTTAACAAAGCCGAACTGGGTAGGATCCAGTGTCTGTAGGTCCCCAATATCTTTATTTATGGAGGTCCATGATGATCCTTTCCATAGCTTTGCAGACCAAGCTTGTCAGGCTTATGGGGCGATAGTTTCCAGGATCCGTTGAGGCACCACCTTTATGGAGAGGGACCACTGTTGCTGTATGCCACTCTTTGGGCACATATCCTGTAGTAAGGCTGAGATTGAACAGTAGTTCTATGTTTGGGTTTAGCTCTTCTTGGAGTTAATGTAGGATGCAGCCAGGGACACAGTCTGGTCCCATTGATGCTGTGTTTTTTGCTTTGGAGAGGGCGGCTCTTACCTGAGCATCTGAGATGTCAGGGGGGCAGCACTCTGCTGGGATAGATATTTGCCTTTTGGGGGGGGAGGGGGGGGGAGAAGTTTGCGCTGAACCTGTCAGCTAGGATGTTGGCAATGTCTGTGGGTTCAGTGTATTTTTTGTCATTTTGGACTAATTCTGAGCATATCTGGGAATTACCACCCAGGTTCCTAACATAACTAAAGAAAGCCTTGTGATTATCCTTAGTGTCCTGTGCAATTTTTCTCTCGAAGCTGGCCTTAGACAATTTTATGAGTGCCCGTAGTTTTTTGCTAATACTGATCAGTGATGCCTTCCCTTTTTGGGATTTTGCTCTATCCTTTAGTAGCTTCCTCCTTCTATTGTATAGTTTGTTTATGGCTGGGGTCCACCAGACAGGACGTCTGCCTTTGGAGGATTGGGTCTTGGTTTTATTTGGGATCGCATGATCCATGCATTCCTGAAGGTGTTCATAGAATGCGTTTATAAAGGATTCTGCGGTCTGGGCCGTATTTTCCACAGGCCCGGGGGTTTTGAAGGATTCCACCTCGGTTTTGAGGAGTGTGAAATTTGTTTTAGAGAAGTTTTTCACTGTGGTTTTCTGGGCAGGGGGTAGGGTCGGGATGTGAATATCCAGTGAGATTAGTTTATGGTCTGATCTTACCAGTGAGGGATACACTTCTGGTCTGGAGCATAGAGTCCCCATGTTGGTGATGATCAGGTCCAGTATGTATTCCCCTCTTGTGGGAGTGGTAACAAGTTGTTCCGTAGCATTTGAGTTTATAAATTCTAGGAACCTTTGGGCTAGGGTGTTGGAGCTAGAGTAATGCTCCCAGTCTATGTTTGGGTAGTTGAAGTCATCCAATATAATGGTGTTTGGAGAGACCTTTATATTTTCCAGTGTTCTCAGAAAGGCCGAGTGGGGTTCCTGGGTTTGGGAGGGTGGTCTGTAGCAGGCTATAAACTGGAAGACAGTTTTACCCACTGTTAGTTGCACATGGATAGTCTTTGATGCTTCGTGCTTTGCCACCAACCTGGAGGTGTGGGTATCTTTGATGAATATCGATACTCCCCCTCCTTTTGTGGTTTGGTCCAAGTTTTGGGGCCGAAAAGCATGATATGAGGTATAACCTGTTAGTGCTGGGGTGCTCTCGGGAGCCCTGAACCAGGTTTCTGTTACTGCACAGATATCGATGTTCTCCATGCTAAGGAGAGTTTCGAGTGCATGCATCTTGAGGTTTAGACTTCTGGCATTGAGTAGCATTACTCTTAGTTTCTTATCCCTTGTGATACCTATGGAGGTGGGTTTGTCTTTTGACCCTTGCCTAAAAAAGGCACTATGGGGGTAGCAAGAGCCTTTGCCAATGTCCGAAAGCCCAGGGGTGACAGGTGCAAGCCGTCCCTAGCGAAGCATCGTGGCTTGTCAAGCATATCATCCCAAGCTGACAGGCATTGGATCCCCTTTGAATGACACCAGTACTTAAGCCAATTGTTGAAATTGATCATCTTGTCTTCATATTGTGGCATCATTCTTGGTGAGGGTAAGATGATGTTTTTAAGCAGAAAATATTTCACACTGTGCCACTTAAATAGGCAGGGACAGGAAATCAAAGAATGTGGCTACCCCCACACCTGTAATTACTAGCAGATAACAAAATTCAGCAAACACTGACTAACTTCCAGTTCAGTTAATATTCCTACAACACACAGTTAAAATCAATTTAAATACTGTATTTTTTTGAAGAAAAAGTGCAGATAAAGGTACTTAAATTCTCTTATATGTCCAGTTGAATACAGCAAGTTCTTAGCTGGCCAAAGCTGAGGTTTTTAAGCAGAAAATATTTCACACTGTACCACTTAAATAGGCAAGGACAGGAAATCAAAGAATGTGGCTACCCCCGCACCTGTAATTACTAGCAAATAACAAAATTCAGCAAACACTGACTAACTTCCAGTTCAGTTAATATTCCTGCAACACACAGTTAAAATCAATTTAAATACTGTATTTTTTTTTTTTTATTTTTTTTGGAGAGTGCATTTTTTACCTGTGTGGCCATTATTACCAGACTTTGGCAATCTTCCAGTATTGAGATGGGTCGTTTAGGGGGTGAGAGGGGGGTGAAGTTGGCACTGATTTGATCTGCCAGGATATTTGCAATATCCTTCAGATTAGTATATCTAATGCCATTCTGTTGTAGCTCAGAGCAGATCTGAGCATTGCCATTTAGATTCTTGACATAGTTATAAAATGCCTTGTGGTTGTCTTTGGAATCTTTGGCGATTTTATTTTCATAACTGGCTTTGGAGGATTTTATGAGGGATCTCCGCTTCTTACTGAGGCTGGTAATGGAGTTTTTTGCATCCTGGGATTTTCCTCTTTTCTGTATAACCGTAGGTTGCTGTTTGCAAGTAGATAGTATTGTGTTGATATTTAGACATTACAGTAATGATTTGAATGTAGGCTTGTTGTAGATAAACACTAATTATAAGCTGACATTAATCAATGCATAGCATTGTGTTATATATTTATGGCTAACAATAGAAAATATTTTAGCTATATCACTCTTATTGTTCCCATGCTTTCTAACCATCAGGTTGCCCTCAATGTCCTTTCATTCCTCTCATCAGATGAGAACAGTACCGTGGTGTTATCATTTTACAAGCAGCCATGAAGATAGTTTTTGTAATTTGGCCATATCCCACCCCCTGGTGGCTGATGTGGGTACTCTCTTCACTGCAGAAGCATCCTGCGCTCTCCAGGATGAGTGAGCTGGCATAAGCATCTCACTTTAAGCCTCCCCTGCTTGGATTTTACATTGCCCAAGTCATTAGTCTGACTCTGGTCATTCACATCATAGTCCGAATTTTATCGCTCCAGGCCACAGAGCTGGGCTGTAATGATGAACATCTGAGTTGGTTGTAGATGCATACCAATAGCTGCAAATTGGATATCACCTGTGTTCTAAAAGAACAAGGAATAGGGCTGTGTATTATTAAATTTGGTCAATTCCAATGCAGTTAAATGAATGATTACTTATTTGTGGATGCTTGGGTTGATTGATAGTATTAGCTTAGGTTTATTTATTATATCTGCACTATGCTTTGATACATAGGTAAAGCTTTTAGGATTTGCGAATGACAGGTTCCTTTACGAGTGACAGCGGGTGGCAATGTGTACTCCAGTTTTGGTTTCTGCAATTGAAAAAGATTTTGAAATAGTTACTAGGTTATTTTGAGGAATGCTATGATTAGGTTGTAAAGCTGTGAACTTGCTCTGTGTTTATGTTTGGATTTTGAACTTCAGACTTTCTGCTAGTGTTTTGATCAGTGATTACAGTTGAGATTAATTTGTTTATCCTGAGTGGCGAATGTAAGTAGGGCTTGCAAGTGTATTTGAGTATTTGAGGAGGAATGTTGACTTTTAAGAAAGTTGTGCAGCAATTTCATTCTTTGTGAACTACATACAGTAAAGTAATGTGCTGTATTTAGGTATATTTGGAATTTTTTGCTGTTTTTAAAAACATAATTGCTAGGATGTGAGTGAGTGTGACCTTTACTGGTATCTTCTTAATTGTCTTTCGTGAGGTGATATTAAAGATGGTGTAACATTTTTGAGTGCCTGAAAGTTTTGTTGCTATGTATTTTAATAATTACTGAGGGATGAATTGATGCTTTAAGATATTTATCTCGATGGATTCATTAAAGAGTGTAATTTTAATAAAGTTTAATTTATTCTGGTTAGTCTTTTTTGGGCTCTGTTTTCTGAGAAGTTTATAGTTAGATTTAGAGATGCGAGGCAGTGGTGCACAGAATGTATGCTTTCTTGTGAATATTAATGGTAGAAGGTCATCTGCATATAGAAGGTAGCTGTTCTTTTTTCAAGTTGTTGGAATTATTATTATTGAAGAGAGTACAAAGGGTGGGGGATAAGAGACATTTAGGAACTGGGGTTGCTGATTAATATGACATTTTTTTAATATAAATTAGTCTTGAAGGTATTATATGAATGAGTCCTGGCTAATGATGCCAAGGCTGAAATGAGACAAGATTTGGAGTCCTCTATATTGTCCATTTGTCTACCCATTTATTTACTTATTTATTTTCCTCTGATCCCCTTACTATCAAGTCTCCCCCTCTAGCTTACATGTTCCACGATAGATGCATTGGCAAATTGGGACGCAATGTCTTTGATGAAGGTTAAAAGATTAGCTATTGAGGCAGCTAGTTTTGGTTGTAATTGTATATTTCTGAGTAGATTTCCGGTACTTGCGTATTATTGCAACCACTTTAACAACCAGTGATAATTCCTTATATTTTCTGGAAAATATTTCTATTAATCTTAAAAGGGTTGTTGAACTGCCCATTATTAGTGTGTCACATTGTGTATGACTTAGGAAGAGTAGAAACAGTCACATTTTCTATTCGTGTTGTGACAGTGGGTTGAACACATTAGTCCCTTGGATGCGAGGTATGCAAAACCTCGCACGAACCTCTCCAGACCTGCCTCCACTGCAGTCTGCCCAATTATGCCTGTTTCACTACTGACCATTACTAACCTGCAGTATGCAAACATAAAAACATTGTAGTATGTCAACAAATGAACAGCACATCTACTTTTGTTTAAATCGGTATATTGAAAAAACGCATACTACTTTACCGTCTTAACTTGTACACGGTGATAATGGCATCCCGATGCAGTAGTACAACGAGCAACAGGTATATAAACGCAATGGTTTCTGTGCCTCCTCAACCACTTATCGCAAGAAATATTCAAAGCCAAAGGGCAAAAACTATTTCAATTTCTGTCCCAGTACACAGTCTGTTTCAAGAAAGTTAAGTAGTAGCGCTTTATAAGAATGACACAAGTGGCTGACATGCCTCTCAACTTCCCATCTTTTTACAGAATGTCCATATCTTTGCATTATAACTTCCTTGTTCTGTTATCTTCATAGCATTTATGGATTCCTTGCAAGACGTAAGATAGTCCAATACTAGGTATTATCACAATCATTTTTCGGACAAGAGAAACAGCTGTACGTCTTGGAAAAGAGCCGTTTCTCATGTTGGAAAAGTGGTTGCGATAATAAGTACCATATTTTCTTGTGAGCTGATTTGTTTGTAGACAACGTAGTTTTATCTTGTAGAGCAGTAAGGGCAGTTTGTCTGGAGAGTAAGTTTAAGTTTATTTTGCTTTATCTGTTGTACTGCTGTTTCTGTGAATGTATAGGGTTCCCATGTTTGCATATTATTTTCCTTGTAGTATGACATTGCATTTTCTTTACTGAACAGTACTCTTTTCGAGGGTGGAAGTGAACCAAGAGGACGAGAAGTGTTTTGGTTTCTCTGGTATTTAGTGGGCAGGAGAAGGTTTAGGAAATAGTTAAATGTGCCATTGGGATAATTTTTAGATGGTGATTGATAACTGGTCTGTATGTAAAAGTTGACTGGTCTGTATGTAAAAGTTGATTTTGTAAGACTGACCCATTTTGTTTTGGGAAGGTGCAGAATGTGAGGTTTTCCACTTGCCAGCTTCCCATTGTAAGCTTTTGCCCATAATACTTGAAGCTGTACTTCTTTTGGGCTAATCCAGCACTTATTGCCATGCTTTGTTTCTGTTGTAGTGCTACATCAGGGGACTGTAGAGCAGTGCAGTTACTGTGAGCCATTATGCACAAGGTAGTACTACTGAATTAGTAGTGCTACTGGGCATCCGAGATGCTGGGAATATAAGAAAATTACATTACTGTATACATTTCTTTATTAACCCCCTTGTATAGGGAGCAGTTAGGACATCTACATTTCCAACTGCAGATACTGTTTTGACAGTTTGTCCAGCTCCATTAATAGCTTTGGCAGCGTCTGTATTAAGTTTTTCCAGAGCACTTCTCCATTTACCCTTGTCAGTTGTGAGACTAGTGTCAAGCTCAGTAATTTCATTATTAAAAGTCTCCAATAGCAGTGATTATTCTCAGTCAGATATGTAGATATTTGGAGATCACTTTTCTCATTTCTCTGCTAGTACAAGTCTTACCTTTACTCTGAGTTAATGACTTTGCTTATTGTGTACAGGCAGAGGTACTCAGGGAAAATAATTGCTTAGTTACAGTCTATTACTGTGCTGTTCCCCTGTAACTGAGCTGCAGAAGCACCTTTCTTTGTTTTTATTTTGTGTACTGTGCATCCCTCATGATTATATAGCTACATCTGACCAGCTCAGTGCCCTGTATCTGAGTGTAACTAATGTGTATGTTATCCAGTGAAAAACAAGTAGACTAGTAAGGTGTGCTTTGTTTCATGCTAGCTTTTCTTTTTTGTTCTTGTTACTTTCAGTTAGTTACATTATATAACAAACAGCACTGAAAAAATGAATCATAACTTTCTTTCCATGAACTTATTTAATATCTAGAATTTGTCAGAATTAGTCTGTTGTAGAGGAGTTAAAAATACTGTTTCATAACTTCTTTGATACAACTTAGCCTGTCACAGTGCAAACTAATTGAATATTTAAAGTTTAATTGACATTTTCTGTAATATAATCATAATATTAATCATGTAATTTAGGCCTGGAAAATAATTAGCCCCCTACCTAAGCTGTCAGTCCAGCTTCATGACAAGTTTGCATTGCCTAGAAATTAAATTGACCAAGATACTAAGAGAAGTATCCATTGTGATTTGTGTTTGTTGTGAATTTTTGCTTTGGACACTTTCACAAGTCAGGTTTCCTTGATATATTTCTAGTTATATTACATGTTTACATAATTAGAACAACTTGATTGTTTCGATAATGGTGATGACTCAACGGTTTGAATTTGAGCGGATAATTCAGCAATGCTTCTGTTTTATAGCCTTATGTTTGAATTAAACTTATTTTTGATGGGTGTAGCAAACAAATTCATTTTTCTATTTTCATTTTGAAATGTTCAGTCGTTAAATCAGCCTAATCTGTTTCAGTGTCAAGAAAGAGCCAGAGCCTGTCCCAGCACTCAGTAAGTACAATTCAAAGAAACTCATCCTGAGCAGGAAATGCGCGTATACGCACACACACACACACACACACACACACACACACACACACACACACACACACACACACACACACACACACCTAAAGGGGATCACCAGTTCACCTATGGCACAGCACTGGAATGCAAGAGTAAACCTGCTAGAATCACATGCAGATATAGGAAGACATCCAGATTCCACACAGAAGGTGCCCAAACCAGGAAATTAACTAGCAAATCAAATGCTATGAACAATTAACTAGCAAATCAAATGCTATGAACAAGTGCTAACAGGTGGGCCACTGTAAGGCCTGATCAGAATGTTAATGTGACTTTTACCTGAAATATATAACTGTTTATTCCACAGGTTGAGTTCTTTTTCTGATTTTAAGATTGCTCTGGTTTTGCATTAACTAATCGAATGCCAATTAGTCACTGTAAGTTTCTGTCATAGAAAGGTACTTAAACACATCTATGATAACTTTCTTATGAATAATCGTATAAATAATAATTTTTATTATCATGTTATTGTGACTCGAGTCTAGATATTGAGTTCTGATTTGAATTTAATCTACACTTGCTGAATGATATCTTCAAGTGTCACATTTTAGATGCTGGCTTGGTTTATTCTGGTTTTGGCTGTGGTTTTGTTTGTGATATCTCCTTACATTTTTGTAGTTGTGTCATAAGATCCCTTGGTGATCCTGTTGTTCTCCCCTAGAATATCTAATTGGATACCTCGTGAGCATTCCCAAACTGTTTTCGCATTAGAGGAAACAATTTTGTTTTAGCAAATCATGTTTGCAGAATATTGTCTCTAGCAAAGTTCATATCCTGAGCCTTTCTTACTAACAGAATCTACCTTAATGGCTAGAGAAGGGAGCCAAAGACTAAAGCTAAATTGCAAATGTCTCATCCTTCATAACAAAAATGATCCATATTTTCTTGAAGCCATTGTTTAAAATTGCAATCTGCTTGAATGTCTAATATAAAGATGTCACATAGGTGTTTTCTTAAAGAAAGTGTCCTAAAATACGAATGCATGGAATGGCTAGATATGTATAAAAATATGACCTAGGTGAGTTAAGCATATTGTTTTGGCTTGCACCATTCATATTAGTAGTTTGTATATATGTTGTCCAACATATAAATAGTGCAGACAACAGAATGCCATTACAAAACAATGGAGTAAGGGACTTTGGGATAAGTTATCTTAAGAGTTTGGCTATAAGATCTGACATCCTGCTCTGTATGGCAGTTTTCAGTTATTATGATTACCTACCAGTCTGTATGATTCAATCTATATATTATGGCATTTATGGCCATTAAATACATGGAAACGTATCATTTTGTTTCACTACTCAAAAGTTAAATGAGATGAAATATTAAATTAGTCAGTTCTTTTGATTCACTTAGAATGTCTTCTTTAACCTCTTTAGCTAATTAGGTGACTAAGAATTTGACTTCACTATTACATTTTAAAAAATATTTTAACTTGCTGAGAGTTGCTGATTTTGATGTTTGAGTCAGGTCTGCAATTTATTAATCTGTCTCTAATGCAGTCCTTTTCTGGATTATGTAAGCAATCTGCAACCGTTAATTACCAAAAATAATTTTTAATTAAAAAGTGAGTCTTGGGTTTAAGTTGACATTTAGTCAGGCTGCCACTCTTTATACTTTTTTTGTTAGTGGGTGGCCTTTGTGCGCTAACACCTACAAATGGAGAGGACAGTGGAAAAATATCCCATTTGATACTAACCAGATTTATTCTCGTGTCTGTTCAAATAATTCAGATAATGCAACCTTAGTTCTTTCAACATTCCTGTTCCTGGTTTGTGAATTGATTGTCCTTAAGACTCTACATTCATAAAAAGTTGGCATGCCCCTTGCAAGCAAATGCTCTTCACTGTCTGGCATGAAAATGTATTACTTCCTACAACAGGGCATGCCATTAGTCCTTTGTTTTATTGTGTTGCTAGTGGTTGTAAATGCATTTGTGTGTGCAAGGATTGAAAATCATTGCACCTCTTAAAATAATAGCAGAGTCAGGAAGCAGAGGGTCAGGAAGAGGAGCATATATTTTTTAGAGTTGATGGCCTCTATATACTAGCCCCCACTCACCCCATAGAAGTACTGATATGGAACCTTTGTATAAGTTTAATTCAGTTATTTAATTATATATGCATATGGAAACATGTAAGACTTTTTATGGAGAAAATCATTAAATCTAGGAGGAGCAAGGTTAAAACTGAGAGTGAAAATCATAGCCCCTAAATCATAACAGTTGAGAGGTATGGTTTTAAAGGGTGGTACTGAGCAGAATGTACATTGGCATCAAATAAGTTGACCAAAACCCCCAACACATTTAACACAGAAGCAACTGAAATCTGGTTAAAGTATTCACCTTGTTTAACATTTAGATGCTTTAGGCTTCCAAGATGGCAGCACACTGACAACAGCTTAACTTCAGCTATACCAGTGTGAAAATATAAACTGAGAAACTGCAGTCAGGTGGAGTAAAATTCAGTTACTGGCTAGTAAGTGCCACTGCCTGTTTACTTGAAAAGAAAAATTTAAGAGTCTGAAAAAATCAGCTAGAAAAAACGAGCTGACTAGGGAGAATCCTGCAGCTATTCAGCAAAAAGCAATTCAAGCTCCAGCTTTGGTTCAAGACATAGCTTCTAGTAATCTAGTGGAAAAAATAAGCCAAATTTTCTCAGAGATTTTAAAAGTAAATGAAACACTGAAGGAGTATGTCAACTCAAATAACAAAAAGGCAGAAAAAAATGAAAGAAACTTTAAACAGATATTCAGATGACCTGCTAAAACTGCAAAATTCAGAGACTGCTCAAGAAGAGATGTTTTAAAAAAATGGTAGAATTAGAGGACAGAGCATGTAGGGAAAATGTGAGATTTTCTGCTGTACCAGAGAAACTAGAATGGACAGACTATTAATTTTTATTAACGCACAAAATGGCAACTGGACTGGTATTCCACAGCAGGTGCTGTTAATTGAATGGGCACACAGTGTGTATGCTCCAGATCTGGCCATGAGAAAGCAGCCAAGTCCTCTAGTGGCAAAGATGCAAACCTACCAGCAGAAAGAGTTAATCTTGACAAAACTGTGGCAAAAGGGCAAAGATTAAAAGATGGAGACAGTAATGTGTTTGTGGAAAATGATTATTCACTGTACAACGGGCACAATTATTTATTCCAGCAGTCGGGGAATGTTGAGGTGTGAGATTCAAGCTGCTTTATCCAGCTGCCTTCAGAATAGTTTTCCTGTGGAATCAGTCTTTTTTTTTTTTTTTTTTTTTTTTGCAGAACAGGCTAAGGAGGAATTACAAAAGTTTGTCCAACAAAAAAAAGCCATCAAGCAGAAGGAGGACTTTTTATGCAGAACAGGCTAAGGAGAAACTACAAACATTTGTCCAACAAAAAAATAAGCCATCAAGCAGAAGGAGGACTCTGCTTCTCATTCTTCTGGTAAAAAAGAACAAGGAGAGATACTGTCAGTGAAACCTTTTCCACTAATCTAAAGGAAAATGCTTGAGAGACGGAGAAAAGCACAGGAGTTGCACAGAAGAATCAGGAGCACTGTGGAATTAAATCAGAATCTGGTGTTGGGAGATAAAGATGAACAGAAAACCAACAACATGGTAAATGTGAGACTGCAAAGCATCAGTCACATTTGTGAACTATCACTGGATAAGAATAAGTGCAGATGGCAGACTTTTGTTGACTTTGCTAAACTTGTGAGGAAATGAAAGGAAGTTACCTCACTCTGTGTCATTAATGTTTGGAAGGACTCTGAGGGGAGAAGGAAGGAAAAAAGAAACTAAGTAAAACTATTTCTTTTCTTAACAGTATTTTAAACTTTTCACAATATAAATTGTATATTTTATAAGAAAATATGTTTAGTTATTCTTGTATGCGATAAAGTGATTAAAGTAAATGGATGAAGCCTTTTTCCTTCCTCCTTTTCTCTTTTCTTCTGTTCTTTTTAGCTGGTATTAAGAAATGTAGACATTACTGTACAAAAGGAGAAGAAAAGCTAGACAAAAGCATTTTAAATTAATTGTCTATAATCTTGGATTGTTGAAGTGGGAGATGGGGATGTAAAAATAGGTGAATATCAGCTCTACATATTATTATGATGCATGTAAAAGTAAGAGCAATCCTGTTTGGATGAAGACCCTTGGCTAACTCTAATAAAAAAAAAATTTAAGTGGAAGCAGGTATATATGAGAACATTGAATATAATGAAAAGTTTTACTTTAGCAGCAAATGTTTCAGCTCGTCTTTCAGGCTGCAACAGAGGACTACATTTGTTTTCTGTTTTTCATGGAGGCAAGCTGATAGCAGGGCAGTAAAAGACAGATCACTGGTTTCTTCAAGGCTAAACATTAATGAATTCTGCAAGTATACAAGTAGTCTCGGAAATAAAGATAAAAACTGACGCCAATTAGTGTAAATAGAAATACAGGCAATAACATGCATCTTGACATGGATAACCTCAATTTCAGTTTAACTAGGACATGTTAGCAGCTGTCTAGGTGGCAAAAAATGTTCCCTTTAAGAAGGTTAAACTTCATTATTTGATGATGTGCATAATTATATGTTTGTATTAAGTTAATAGGTTCTGTGAATGTTCTGTTCTAGAGGTGTGCTTGTTTTTTGTGACTTTTTTTATTAAAACAAAAAGCCTTGTAAAATGTGACATAGGTCCCAGTGCTGATGATGAAGAAAAAAACGTATAAAGGATTAACCTGCCAACACTAATGGCTGTATGTATAACAAAACCTGGAATCGGACATTTCAAAAAGCATATGTAATAGGTGGGAATAATAACTTTTTACCATAATGGCGTTACTTCCAGTATTATCTTGGAATGTGAATGGTCTCGCTTGTATAGACAAAATGAAAGACTACTTAATTATATTAAGGAATGTGGAGTGCAAGTAGCAGTGTTACAGGAGAGTAACTTGAAAAGAAATGAACATATACATCTGATAAAGAAAGAATTTCAGGATATTTATTTTGCAGAATATCAGGGAGAAAGGAAAATAGGAGTACTTTGTAATAATTGCTATAGGAGCTCCAGTAGTGAGAGAAGAGGGGAAAAGATAATAATGACAGGTTTGTGGCAGTAAGGGGATATTGGCAAGGGATGAGGATTACACTGGCATGTACTTATATTCTACCTAAAACTGCTGTGTTGGAGCTTAACATTTTTTTGCAAGAAATAATTAGTTTTCAGCAGGGAATATTACTTATAGGGTGGGGTTTTGAATTTGATTTGCAACAATGAGGATGCATCTCCGGGACCTAGAAGAAAAAAATATAACAAAAGAGGGTAGATTTTTGAAGAAATCTATGAAAATATTTGGTATGAAAGACATGAATTCAGTAGCCGGAAGTCTGAGAGAATTTACATATTCCCCAAGGTACAGTAACTGGGCTAGACTTGATAGAGATTATATTTCACAGGAACATGTACATGCAATTGAGAACTTTGAAATGTATCCAATATCTGTTTTGGATCATGTGTCAATAATTACAAATTTAATGAGCTTATTACAAGAAAAATAAAAAGAGATTCTGTAGAGGTGTTAGAGATATTTTGAAAATTTTATGAACATTTGAATAAAGCAGAGAAATATGGAAATCAATAACTAACACAAATGGAAATATCAATGAAGACATGAGTATGTCAAGGTTAGAGGTAGATGCTCAATAATTAACAGTTAGGAGGAGATGAGATAAAAATGATGATGATGTATAACCAATCTACAGGAAAATCTCCAGTAATAAATGGTATTCCAGTGGAAGTTTGGAAGTTAGAAGGGAAGAAAGTATTAAAGATCTGGAATGTTTTGTTTAACAGTATTTTAAAAAGGAGGGGAGGCACCACATCCTGCAAAAAAGCTGTGGTGGCTATATTACATTAAGACTGTAAAGAACAATCTGATCCAGCTTCATATAGGCCCATTTCAATTATAAACCATGATTATAAAATGTTTGTCTATAACGACTAAGAATTGCAAAGGTGATTCAAAATTGATAGATATGGACCAATGTGGTTTTGTGGAGGGGAGGTAAACATTTGACAGCATTCATAGGACAATGATCCAAAGGGAAGAAGAAAATACTACTGTTACTGGTGGATCTTGATGCTAAGAATGCATTTGACAGAGTAAGCTGGGATTGTATGAGTAGGGCAATGGAAGGCATTTGCATTTTCTTATACAATAATAAGGTTAATTAGAAAGATATATGAGGGATTAGAGGCAAAAATCAAAGTAGGAGTGTTCCTCTCTGATACATTGTATTTGAACAGAGGAACCAGGCAGGGGTGTCATATTTCCCTTTTATTTGCATTATATTTAGAACCATTGGCAAATAAAATAAATTGACTCAGAAATTCAAGGATATAATTGGTATGGTATACAGGAAAAGTTGGCTGTATTACCTGTACCTGATATAACCAGAAAAGGACATCTCAGTGCTGTAGAATATTCTGAGACAGTTCTGTTTTTATTTCAGGATATAACATTTAATGAAGACAAAACAAAGGACATAGCTATAAAATATGCATACACACACGAATTGGTCAAGCAATAGCCATGTTTATAGGGACATTATAAAAATGAAGTATTTACTGGTACGGATTAAAAAGGATTCAGTTATGGTGACTAAGAATATGTGGAAGAGACTAAACAAAAGATAATAGAAAAAGTGAGAAACTGGAAGCTCTTGTCTATGGATAGCAAATACAAGCAATACATTTTTTTTATATACAGGTCAGGCATATTTTTATCAACCAGGGGAAAAGTTGTGGATAGTAACTAATAAACGGTTGAGAACTTGTATTTGGGAGGGGAAGAGGCCAAGAGTCAAGTGGGTTAAGTTGATCCTCTCAAAAGAACAAGGGGCTTAGGATTACTTGATTTGAATGGATATTTTAGAGCTACATAGTTAAGACTCTGCTACATAACACAAGCAGAAAGCTACAATCAGAGTGGAGATTGATGATGATGAAGCAGGGGAGTAATTCAAAAAATAAGGAAAGAACATGATTTTGGAGGCAGATCCTTAAGGAGAATAACAGTCATACAGAATATTATATTCATAAAGTAGCAGAAAGTATAGAACTAAGCCAGAATGGGAATGGAGAAAGATTTTTGTCAATAGGAATGAATGCACTTAGGGGTACAGAGGCTAGACAAGAGGAAGCTGGGGTTTACTGGGGGAAGCTGGCACGGGAACCAAGGTATTGGGAACAAATGGAGGAGTGGTGATAGAATGGCCAAAAAGACAATTTGGATTGCAGGCTCGTGATTGCCTTCCCCTTCAGGGATTGATATCGGAGTACAGACAAAGAGAAAGGGGTAGGGGAATCCTAAATGAAAGACCTACACTGGTTGAGTTTTTAATTGAATATAGAACAGAAGCTGCTGTTAAAAATGGATAATTAGTATGACATATAAAATATTGTGCAATAGCTATAGAAATCAATTAGAAGTGGTCATAAAAGACTGGGAAGAGACATTAGATAGGCATTTCACAAAGAAACAATGGGGACGTGTATGCCTCCCAAATATGCAACAAAATCTAGATGATTTAGAATTTTTGCCTGGAAGTATTTGCATAGATACTTTTTATTCCCCAAGGGTACTCAAAATTATTTTTCCTCAGGTAGATGACAAATGTTGGAGGTGTGATGAGGAAGAAAGAGGTAAATAAAAATGTATGTTTTGGGAGTGTAATGAGTTGGTAGACTTTAAAAATTCCCCAGAGTACTCTGTCAGGCTTATTGGATGAGCAAATGAGTATAACTAAGGAAATTATTATTTTTTTTGATCTGGGATACAGGATCTGCATTGCCTAGATGTAGTAGGGCCTTGTCTGGTGGCTGCCAAAAAAGCAATTACTGGAAAATGGAAATGAAAATCTAAACCAACTATACTTAAAGTAGAGGATATTGTGAGAGAGAGCAGCAGAAAAAGAACAGGAAGTTGGATCTTTAGAAAAGGGTGGGAGTAAATTACTTGGAAAAAAATAAATTGTGGGAAGAATGCATGCAGAAAAAATGTTTTGTAGGAGGAATGAGGTTTAAGAGAAGGCAGGAATTGAATGATTTATGTAATACTGCTTAGATTGTAGAATGTATAGTAATGTATATTATGTATAATGTTAATGTGAACTTGTTAATATGGTTTGATTACTATGTAAATGTAACTTTGCCTATATCACAACTGATAATTCAATAAAGATGTTAAAAAATTTTTAGATGATCTAGAACTTCCAAGTATAGGTGCAGTTCTCTGAAGTACAAGTTCTTTTAACACAGTGCTGAAAGGAGTAGGGATGGAAGGTTGCTTTTCTTGTAAATTGCATTTTAAGCACCTGGTTTTACCATGATGGATAGATGAAAAAACACATTTTATGCTTATGATAAAAGTGTATTTTGATAGTATAAATGCAGTGTCATGGCATTCATAAAGTAGAACAATTTTATTAGTTAGTTTAATAAAACCTCCCCCCAACTTTCCCCTAGATAGTTACTAGAAGCAGTGTGTGTGTTTGTGTGTGTGTGTGTGTGTGTGTGTGTGTGTGTGTGTGTGTGTGTGTGTGTGTGTGTGTGTGTGTGTGTGTGTGTCACAGAGAAGTGGTACACTTTATGCTTTTGTGGTCTGTAGTTTTCTTTTCTTACCCTTGTGTTTTGAAACTGTTTCAACACAGATCAGAAACATGCAACCAGATGTTAAACTGTGTAACTTTGTTCCTTTTTATTCACTTCAGTTTTCTGAAGCTTTTGTAACTGGCAATGAGTTTAAGTAATCTGCTTTATCTGTATTTGCTGATCTGTGCTAATGCTGTTTCTCAGTATTTGAAGAGAGTTGAGGTCTGCCTTACTGCATAATTTGTTCTCTTGATATAGCACAATGCTGGGATAATACAGTGGACTGCTCTAGTCTGCATTTGTGACAGGCAGTCCTCTGTCCAGGAATCCATCTCAGTCTGATTTCTGTTGCAAACTCTGCCATTCAGACTGTCCTTTGTGCTTCTCAGACTTCACCATAGTTTATAATTCCCTCAAAGACATTTGAGTCATAAGGATAGTGCAGACTTGTTTGCACAGATATCGGTAAACTGCATTCATAACTAGGTGTTTGTCAGGTGTAAGTACTGAAAAGTATCAGTACTGGTGATTCCACAGGTAAATGGGTGTGCAATGAGCCTTATTTTTGTGAGACTAGTGAAGATCAGTGGTGTGCACCATCCACAGTTTCTTTCAAACATTGTCATCATTTAACTGCTAACTTACCATATGTATGAAAGATGCATTGTACTGCTTTTCATAACTGTCCAAGTGGGTAAATTTGGTGGATTGTAAAATAATTCTGTTTATGTAGATGAGATGAACAAAATAAAAACTCAAAAAACTCAATGTATTTCTCTGTAGAAATTACTCTAAAAGCACTGCTAAGAGTTTTATCAAAGTATCTTGCTCAGTTTCTGTGTCCTCTTGTAATCCAAACAGCACATTTAATATTAATTTTTTTTTGGATTGGTGTTTGCATTTATTTCAAATACAACTTAGTATCTATGGAGGCAATGAAGTGGCTGAAAAACTTCTGTGTAAACTGAAGTGCTTTTTGACAAGAATAACAGCTGTGGAGTTGGGGTTGAGTTGGGGGGGGGGTCTTTTTTTCTTATCCCAGAGAATACAGTAACTATTACGTTACTAATCAAAGTGGAGAACACATATTCCTATAATGTGAGTGTGGAGGTTTTGCTTCCCAAGTATAAAAATGTGATTGTGGAAGGTTTGCTTCCCAAGGAAAAAAAAAAAAAAATCAGAAGCCTTAAAACAGTTAACAAGTACATTTCAGGAAGTTTGTTTCATGCAAAAATATATTCATAGACATTGCATTAATGGAACTATCCTAAAATCACACACATGCAGCCTTTATATCAAGAAGCTTTTTCCGTTTTCCCCATGCAAGTTGATATGAGTAGTTTGTCAGTGCATTCTGGCTGCAGTTCATAACTTCTCAGGTGATTTTGTTTGTAATGCTGAAGTTTAACTTTTATATTCTTTGCAGAAAAGCCAAAAAATTCCACTTGGAATCAAGAACACCCATCCATTTCCGCAATGGAGTCAGAGAAAATGGACATATGTGGGATTCTCAGACAAGAACTCATCGAGGAAGAACAGTTTCATCAGAAAGAAACCCATGTGTTCATTATTTTGGGAGCATCAGTGAGTAAATCATGATGGCTTCTTACACTCGTGTGTGTGTGTGTGTGTGTGTGTGTGTGTGTGTGTGTGTGTGTGTGTGTGTGTGTGTGTGTGTGTGTGTGTGTGTGTGTGTGTGTGTGTGTGTGTAAAATACATGGGAGGTTCATTAATTGTCCGTACTGTGAGATTAGGGAGTTTTGTGATGAGCAACATTAAGCCAGAGTCACGTAATCTCAGAGTACAAGGTATTTCAGCTGTTACATGATTAGACAAGAATATATTCTATGTATCTTTTCTCTTTGTTTTTTTATCTATTTATTCTCTGCATGCAGAAACTCCAGCCTCCAGCAGTCAGTCAGTAGATTTGCTCCTCAGTAGCATGAGAAATGCTCATGGGAGGCTATCATCCAGGCAGCAGTGAGGGGGTTTCTAATTTTAAGAGCTCTAACCCTCCCCCCCACCTTGGAAAGTGAAGTGCATACTTGCAGATTTAAGGAAGTATCTTCGTCTGTGGGTCTATACATTCTAACCTCAAGTCATTGCCGCATACTATGCACCTTTTTCTTTAGTAGGTAGTAGTATTGTAGCAAGTTGGATTGCTTCTCTGCCCCCAAGATGGGCCAGCTGGTATTGGCCAATCCCCCACCCAACTTTCCCAGCATCCAAACTGCTAAGTGATATTAAGTCTTTATAGTCGGGGATTTATCTGTCATTACCTTGGAGCTGGGCACTCACTCAACCCATTCCCTTCAAATGATCTCTTTTGAGTTTGTACTCTAACTTCCAATGATGAGGCCTAAGCCTTTAAGAAAAGATCAGTTGTTTGTATTTCTAGACCATAAGTGCTATTATACAACGACCCCCCACATTAATATTCAAAAACGTGCACGCTGATTGGTCAGCATGCATGTTGTAAATCAGAGTTATAGTAATGGAAAAAGGTCTGGTTGCCCGGAATTTTTCCATTACTATAACTCTTTTTACAGCAACGGAGAACGCAAAATGTCCATTGCTTCACACTGTCTCGCTATGTTAAACTCCTTTAACGTAGTGAGACAGTTTGTAAAAAGCAACGGAGATCTTGCTTTCTCCGTTGCTTTTGCCCACAGCTCTGATGTACTGCTTAGGCATATGCATGCGCAGTACATCTGCCGCAGAATACCAGGCAGCTGCGGAAGGGCAGCAAGGAGGCATTATACAATGCCATTATTTAAGAAAAGTAATTTTTTTTTCTTAAATAATGTCATTGTATAATAGCAATAACCCACTTCTGGGTGTGGGTAATGCTGGATTTACCCACGGTTGGCTTTGGTTGGCCACTCGGGCTTCGCCCTCTTGACCAAACCACACCAACAGTGGGTAAATCCAGCATTACCCACACCCAGGCGTGGGTTATTGCTATACTAGACAACTGTAAATGGCAAACACTTCAGCACAAAGCAATCTTTCTAGTGGTTGTATTTTAAAACAGCCCAGTTTGTTTTAAACCCTGTAAGGATGACATCATATCCTGAAACAGACTTAAAAAGTTTAAAGCAACAGTGTGTCGTAAAACAAAATCAGATAGCAGCAGTATTCGAGTTCAAAAGTATATTATATATCATGGATATTTTAAAAAAATGTAAACAATATAAAAAAAATCCATTTAATATAATATAATATAATATAATTAAATATAGCATTCTATTACCCCAGTAAATATGCAAATAAAAGGTAAACAAATGAAATTGTAAAGTAGTAGAAGTAATGAAATGTAAATAAAGAGCTTTCACTAGGAATTGAACCCAGGACCTTCTATGTATGAAGCAGATGTAATAACCACTACACTGTCACCTTCACATAACCTATTACTACAAGTTCAATGTCTTATAAGAGCTTTTAATTTTAAAAGGCTACTAATAGACAGGTTGTAATTCAGTCCTGGCCAGTACATGGAATTCAGTCTCAACTGCCATGCGAGTTCCAATTTTTCTAATAGGTGGGGCCATGCCCCCCACGAATTCTAGGTACCACACATTCCAATATAATGAACTGAAATTCATGTTGTGGGAACCCTGTAATATGTCTCGCTAAGGCATTCCCTTCCCAGCCATCTCGTATGTGTCTAAGATGTTTACTAATTCTGGTTTTAAATTTTCTTTCAGTCTTGCCCACGTAGAAACATGGGCAGGAAACACAAACAGCACAATAAACGACCCTCTCTGTAGAACATGTAAATTTGCCTTTATCCCAGATATTTGTTCCATTAATCTCCACACCTTTATCTGTTTCAGTAATGTTATTACAAAATTTACACCTATCACATCTGTGCATAAACCCTTTATATTGCTCATCTTTCTGTGTCTCGAATGTATTTTTTAAGCAATGTCCTTTCTTGTATATACAAATGGGAGCCTCTCCTAAAATGTCCCTCATAACTTTGTCATTCCTAATAAACACCCAGTTTTTAGTCAAAATATTATTTATGTAATTTGCTTCCCTATTAAATGTTAAAAAAACATTCTCGTAGGACTTCAGTGTAGCTGATACACATTGTGGTTTCGCTGTTATTATTATTAATAGTGTTGAATCCTGGACTTCAGTGTAGCTGATACACATTGTGGTTTCGCTGTTATTATTATTAATAGTGTTGAATCCTGTAGTTGTTAAACAGACATTTTCTAATGTTTGTGCTACATTAGTGTTTTTCATGTTTAAAATAGGGGCAAAATGCCCAGACCTTCTCTTACTGTGATTGTTGAAATATTTATAGAAATATGAACATTATTACAGTGCAAATGTGTAGTATACAAATAAAATTGATTATATCCTTAGCTTCACTAGTCAGAAGTCAGGAATCCATACAGTTTGCCATCATGTTAGCTTTAAGATTAAGTCTTCTAAATTTTTTATGTGGCATGGTTTTGGAATTATTAATACAAAATGCAAATATGAGCAAGCAATATTTGACACCTGGAGGCATCGGTAGGAAGCAACTACAAAAATTCCTGGAGATGTTACTAGACTGTAATGAGTTAAACTGTTTTTTGTTTTCCTTTTGTATGGTTTTAAGTAGTGTTTCTTATTTATTTCATTGGACTGCACTAATTGCTTAATTTGTTTTATTGCATACCAACTTGCACAACTTCTGTATTTATCATGAATGGACTGTCTAGTGGGTGGCCTTAGTTCTGTGATATGTTTTAAAGTTTTTACTAGGATATTTTTGTGAGGGAGAGGCTATTGTAATTTTTATGCAAATTTGTGTGAGGGGGAGACTATTGTAATTTTTCTGAAATATAGTTTAAATTAGTATTAATCTATTTTGTAGTTACAATGTTTTATTTTAATGGGAGACATTCAGGTCATTGCAAGTTATTCTAAGTGAAAAACTGAACTCTTTGAGATTGAGCTCCTTATATTATAATTGTAACCTTACAGGTATAATAAGTAAGGATGTGTTGGGGGCTCCATATTAAGGGTTAGTAGGGTAAAACCACATAAAAGCACTTAATTTTAACGTTTTTCATGCTCAGTATCTTACTTGCTTCCGAATAAGATGAGCTTCCAATGAATGATTAAAAGAAAATTTGTTTTAATGGGGTTAGTGCTAGAGTTTTAATATGTTGTTTTGTGTCTATTTTGCAGGTAATGCCATTTTTCAAAATGGCTGCTTGAAGTTCTGTTTTTTTTTTATTATATTTTTACACTTGTAGTTTTTAGAAAAAATTATTTAAGATTCATTATGATTCATTATTAGGAGCTCAGTTTAGGTAGGAGTAGCTAGAAATAATGTATCCCATTTTGTTGTCAGTTTCCATTGCTTTTCCACACAGATTCTTGTGTATCCCTGTCTGATTTTTTTAACTAGTACATTTCCTTCTTTTAACTACTACATTTCCTTTAGTTATCTGTTTATGGACGTTTTTTCATGATGTGGACAAATTGGATAATATGCTGTAGAAAATTTTGTATATTTTATTGCGTTGTTTATTATTGTATTGCATCATTTCTTGCATTTTGGGATTTTGACACCACTCCAAGTTTTTGTCACTGTTACTGCATTCATCTTTCTACTCCTAATAGCTGTGTGAACAAAAATAATTCAGCTTCTATTTGTTCAGGTGAGACATCATGGAGTTAATTAGAATTCACACATTTGACATATAATTTACTGGGGAGCACTGCCCAATAAGTTTTTTTTTTTTTTTAAGCCATATTTTGACAAACCACTATTCACTAGGTGACTGTTGAACAGGTCTGCATAGTACAGAACTGTTTTGATAAATTTTCCCAAAAGTGTCATAGTCACTAATAATAAATTGACAAATCATTTGGTTCAGTGGTATCCCAAATCTGGTCTTTAGACCCTGAATTTTATTATCTACATGTATAGTGTCTCCATTGAGGAGATCATTCTTGTGTGGCAACACAAAAAATTTCAGGTACATGCAATTCTTTAACAGAACCACTTTCTGTAAAGGTCAGATTTGAATTATTTTTGTGCAGGTTTCCTAAATTCATACGAAATTCATATTTTACTCTGCTGGCTCACTTTTGGCGACACTCGTTTGACAAAACCAATCAGCTAATAAACCAGCCAAATAAATTTGTTTATTCAAGCCACAGCATGGTATCCAGGGTCTTTGAAAAATGTATGACTGCTTTTTGACCTGCCTCAGAATATGTAGACAAGAGTATCTAGGCCTTCCTTGTAATCCACTATAAACCCTTGAATGGCCAGCATTAGTCAGCAGTATTATCAGCATACCTCTAATCTTGGCTCATAGAAGTTGGTACAAGGGTGTTTACCCCCAACTCAGAAACCAAAGATGGCATGTACTCCCAAAGGAGACCTTCATTCCTCTAAAGAGTTCGTACTAGCAGTGCTAAGTGTCAATCCTAAAGAAGAAAATAAGGCCTTAAGTACTGCAGCTTCCATGCAGTGAAATTCATGTCAACATCTAAACTACCTTAACACCCTGAACTTCATGTCCATAGTTTGGTCTTTCTTGCTGTCATGATGTTGAAGTTTTGTGCATAAACTTAATTGGCCCTTTGTCAGAAAGAGTCAATGTAAGAGTTACTCTTTACCTTCATGATGCAGAGATCCCAAAATTGATTCTGCTAAAAGCATTATTGGGGTTCCCCCATAAAAAAGTGTACTTTATGAATTTTGTTTACTTGGATTTGTGAATAATTTGCTTCCTTTGAAAGTCCATTCATCAGTTCCAGCTTTAGGAAATAGTAAGGTCCAATGTTTAACCAATTTGCTGTAAAAAAAAAAAAAATAAATAAATAAATAAATAATTTACTGATATCACTAAACAAATACCACAAATGTAATGAACTGTAATTGCTGTAACCTTGTTTTCTTAAACCAGTTTCATCCATTCTCAACACTTCCTTATAACTTCAGAATACTCTTACTAACCTCCTTATCTCTGTAACACATTTTTCTGATTTTTGCTTTTAAACGTGGATGGTTCTAAGCCTATCCTAACGGAGATTACGACATTTCTGCCTGTGTCTCCTTTGTACATGGTTGTTGCCCAGTGGAACTGACTTGATCAAAAGCAAAGCAAGTGAAATTATACACTCATATGAGTGTATGTATGTAATATATAAGTTTATATATACATTTATTTGGTTCTTTATTTCCTTATTAATATATTTCCATGCTTAAATGATTGCCAGTATACAAATGCTACACCCTTGAAACTACCGTACTAAGTGCTTACTGAAAAAATGCATTCTTCATTTAAAAAAATCTTTGTTGGTGCCATCTTAAGTAGTTCATTAATTTACATTTATTTTTTATTTTTTCTCATGGACAGTGCAGTGGCTCAGAGTTACAGTTTCTGCCTCACACCCTCAGCAGTCAGGGTTCAGCCTTACTTCTCATCATTGTGTCTGTAAAGCTAGCATATTCTTATTTCTGTGTTGTTTTTCTGTCTTGGTATGCCAATTTCCCACAGTTACGCAAAACATGCTAGTTGAGTGACTATTTTAGATATTTCTCATTTATCCCAGCCATTGTGGCCCAGATCTTGGCTGAAAGTGGTCTCCGTAGGACCAGTGACCAGTTCATAAATAAATTAAATTAAATTGTACACAGGAACACAAACAAGTAATAAACGTGAACTTTTTTTTTTCACTTTATTAACATGTTGCTACTGTGTAATTTTACTTGAGTTCCCAAACCAGCATCGGCCTTATTTCACATTAGTAGACTTATGGAATCTGTCAGTTACAAAATGTTTGTTACCATACTGTACATAAGTAACAAACTTATTTACAAATGCAGTACCTAATAAGGCATTGTATGTGCAAACTGATCCCATTTCCAGAAGTCCTATTTCCCTGGTAGCATTGGCAGGCCGTCAACCTAACAGAATGACAAAATACATATACTTTGTGTAGAATGTAGTACAGTTCACTTGTCCCTTGAGCGTTTTATAAGTTTTAGAAGGCAAGGTAGTGTAAGCTGGAACATACAATACAGTAGTGTGCACCATCAGGCAAGCAAGGGGAACTGGGGCTGTCTAGCTCTTCAATGAGTCTTAAATAAACTTTGGGCAGGTTGCTTCTTGGGGATAAACCTTTTGTTTGGGGATTAGAATATTATGACATACCAGTTAAAGTACTAAAAGGCAGTATGTAGAAGAGTAAGAAGTGATTATGATCAAGTTTTCTGTTAATGATTTGCCATCATGTAGCTGGCCTTTATCTGAGAAGCTAGATTGCTTTATCACCTCCACTAGTCTCTGAAACAGCAAGTTTGAAGTAGATAGTTTGGGGCAGCAGGTCAGCAGCTTAACCAAGCTGACTGACACCCAAAGTAGAATTAAAGTGTACCAGAAAGGAAACTAACCTACATCCCTCAAGGAAAGAGGCATCACTCTCCTCAGCTGGTGGCTTGAACTGTTTATTGGTAAACGTTTAATCTAATGGAGTTATGGTAATAGAAGGATATGGAGAAACAAACTGCCCCCACTGAACCGTGAAATAGGGTTATGTTGTTGATGGCGAGGTCTTAGGACTTGTGAGTGGAATGGTCATGAAAGCAAAGGATGAAACCGTGCTTGCTGGGCAGAAAGAGGAAATATAGGGCATGAGGAAGAACAGCCAAAGGTTTATATTACAGTTCTTGATGATAATTAAAGTAGAAAGCATCTTGAATGCCACTTTTATCAGTGCTCGCAAGCTAGGGAATAAAATTCCAGACCTGGGTATCTTAATTATGGAGACTAGGCCAAGCACTTCACTCCAGTGGTTTCTGGGATGAGGTATTTAGGAAATCATGACAGGGGTAATTGTAGTTTGTTCTCTTTTTAGATGCAAAAGGAAGAGTAACTTAGTTCATCTCAGGACCTTATTGGTGTAGCTTGTATGTTACAGTATGCATTGGTAGCTGCTGTACCTCATACTTTCTGGGGACATTATATACTGATCTTCATATTGGGAGAGGGAGATGGTCACAGGTCTTATGAAGTGCACCAACATGCTGATAGTCAGTGATGACTACTAGTAGTGGGTAACTTTTTTTTTTATTTGTGCACTGAAACCTCACCTGTGAATCCAAGGTGTTTTTACTGCATTCAGCACCATCCTGGCCAAGATAAGAACTTTACTGTATTTTTTACACTTGCTGTTCACAGGATTGTTACTCTTCTTCAATATTTGTAAAGCATTTAAGCAACTCTTCTTGTCTATTTGTTGGTTTACTGATCTCCCTTGATTTAAATTGCCTTGCAGAAGAGTGATCTAGCCACGGATGTAGCTGTTTTGTGTTTGACTGCCCTTGATAATTACTTTTGATGTGCTTTTGCATTTACAATTTCTAGTGTCATCCATCTTGTGGCAGAAGGTGTTTGCCTGGTTTCTCTGAGATGGGAAACACTCCAGGGAGCTGAAAGTGTAGTCATTTATTGGCCAAAGGGAATAGGAGTTTTTAACTTTTTTTATGTAGTTGTAAAGTAGGTGTGTTTATACAGACTTGCTCACCTTGCAGCATCAGTTAGCAGTGCCTTGTATAGCAGCAAACGCTTAGATTGCAAAATGTAACTAAAGCTAGTATTTAGGACTTTAACCTGTAACACAGTAAGGCTTCAAATGGAGCTAAACTTGGGACAGCTAGTTAACAAGTTGAACAGCAATAATAATAGATTATAGCACTACCTGACAGCTAGCCTTAATACACCACACAGGTGACACCCCTCCCCCGTAAAACCAAGTTGTTAAACCATAATAGATCAAATGTAATATAGGTCTTGACAATATGGCTACACATTTTTTTTAATGTCTTCCAGCTAGCTGGGTAGATATGGGCAACCTGAGACAGTGTAGCAATTGTCTCATGCACTCTGACAAATCCTTTAAAGAAACTAACACGGTATGTGAGACACACATATATAACTTGGAGACTAAAATCTTCCTTACTAAGCAGGTTAAGAGCACACACTGTATATCCTATACACATACCACTCACCACACACCCACACACAGACCTTCTTATGCTGAGGCACTTAAAAGAAACCTTCCCAAACATCAAAAACCTCCTAAGACTTGTAATGGCAGCACCTATCCTCAGTAGTCACTAAAACACATATGAAAACAACATCTAACACCACACATTAACCTACACTCAGTGGACTCCAAAGAACAAAGCTCATAAGGCAATCAAGTGAGGATTCTAGTGTGTGACACACAGATAACCATCTCACCAGACTGGACAAGGAGAAGAAAACTGTTAGTTGCCTGTCTGGAGCGAAGGTCTGTAATATCATGCACTCAAGTCACTGCACCACATGTACCAAGACCTGAGGCGTAACTCACTAAACTGTATGAAAAGTGACAATATGCATCTCTCTAAATATGCATCTCAGACTTGTAAGTGCCTTGCATTGAGCAGCATTCTACCTTCACCTAGGATGATACCATAGTATGAACAGAAAATCATTGATTTTAACAATTAGTTTAGATACTAGATCTCCCAGGAGTGACACCAGAAACTATCAGCATGAGGGGATATGGTTAACAGACCATGTTGCTTTGCCAAGGATGGTCGGTGTCTACCCAACCCCCCCCCCCCAGTTTCTGGATATCCGTACAGCCTTTTTTAGGCAATGTTAAAATGACAAAACTGCCAACACAGCAAAAAACAAAAAAAATTCAAAGCAACCTTAAGGTGCTACTGCTCAATGCTAGGAGCCTAAGAAACTCCCTCTGGAGAATGCAGACTTCTGTGCTGTTACCAAGACTTTGTTTAAAGCTGCAGAAAGTGCTCTGGCAGTGCAAGGTTGCAGTGCCTTCCACACATTTAGACCAACAACAACACAGCTGGGGGCTAAAGGTGGAGGTGTCTCAATTTTATAATCTGAAGTTGTTTTCATTTGCTCTTCAACCTGTGAGACGCGTATCTGGGACGGATTTGACTCTGATGCATTTTCCCAGCATCTGATCCAAGCTCCTCTCCTACCCACAATGCCCCTGTCTCTATCCTCCACCCCAGATCTTGTTTGCTCAACTCATAGCAAGCATCGTGGTCTGCTGCTCCAGGCTTGTTTTGGGTAAGTGAGTTAGATTTTCAAACTATTTTTCACCTTTCTCTCCCTTTTTCTTTTCCCCATACCCTTTTTGCACTCTGGTGTCGTTCTATACCAAAAAACAAACAAACACTGTCTTATTCCTGTTTCCCTCTCTTTCCTTAGGGCTTGTGTGTTTGTGTGTGTGACCCCAACACGGTCCTCAGTGTCTCTTCTGATAAACCTCATTGGTCTAAGAGATCCCCTGTCGATATCATGGTGGTGGCAGCGGTGGCAGCCACTAAGAAGGAGCTAGCACAGGAGAGCTCCACGGTCCATCCTCCAGACCGATAGTCTATGACCATGGACTGTTTTGGGAAGTGGGTTTACTTTTCAGCAACGTTTTCTGTACAGTAGTTCAGAAAACGAGTCATCCAGCCCATTTCCCCCCCAGACCAATCTGGATTAGGCATTTATTCCAGGTTCTTTTTAGTGCCAAAGAAGACTGAGGACTTGTGACCAATTCTGGATCTCTCTACCCTGAACCTGTCCCTTGCCAGAACTACTGTATTGCTAAAACCTGTACACATGATTCTTTTTGATGCTAGTTTTTACTATGTTAGCCTACAGCAATATTGTATTTAATGTTTTAGTTTTATGTCTCTTTATTGCTTTTTACTCCTGTTACAGTACTTTAATTTTGGAGCTTTTTTCCCCGGGCCTCTAATGAAAATGGACATGTATCCAGTTAGACTAGCCCGGTCAACAAATGTAAAATAAAATAAGTAAATAAATAAACATGCACTGATCTACATGGCAGATGTCATAAGGCTCCAGCATGACCTAGTTAAGGAGGTCGCTGGTTCTACCCCAGGGCCATGTTGGCGGAGGAAGAGATGATTTTTTCCTCCCAGATGGACACCTTCACCTCCATCTCCAATACCTCTATGCGGCTCCTGTCTGACATGACTGAAGGCATCACTAGAGTGGCTGGAGCAGGCGTTGCCATCAGGGGTCATGCCTGGCACTGACTTTGTAACTTTTCGGAGCCCTTCAAGGCGTCTTTTACGAACCCCCCCCCCCCATACGATGGTTCCACTCTGTTTGGAAAGACTGTATGTGACACTTTGGTCCAGAGCGAGAAGGATGGGAAGACTTTGTCTGCCATCAGAATCCGTTTCTCAACTCCCCAGTTTTCCAGCAATCAACGAGGGGCGAAGATGATGTGGTTACAGAAGTCTCAGAGTTATTCCCAGGATGCTCAGGACTCATCTTTTCCCAGAGGCAGAGGGTGTGGCAGAGGGGGTCCAATGAACCCATGGCTCTCGAGATTCCTTCTTGGACAGGCCTGTGCAGCAGCCCTGAAGGGTTGCCTGGCTTCTCATCTCTGGAGGCAGTCGGGGGTCGACTCTCACTTCACCTAACAGCCTGGGAGTCTATAACAGAAGATGATTGGGTGTTGCAAATCCTATCCAGAGGATATTCAATCCCTTCTCTCGGATATCTTCCTCTCAAACACCTCCCAGATGTCCCACCCACACAAAGGGAGGATGCAGTACTGGAAATTTCCAAGCTGCTCGAAAAACGAGTCATCCAGCCCCCCCCCCCCCCCCAGACCAGTCCAGATTAAGCATTTATTCCATGTTCTTTTTAGTGCCAAAGAAGACTGAGGACTTGCAACCAATACCGGATCTCTCTACCCTGAATGTGTACATTGCCAAAACGAAATTCCAGATGGTCACACTCCAATCCATCCTGCCCTTCCTGCAGGAGAATGACTGGATGTGCTCAACAGACCTTCAAGACTCTTACTATCACATCAAAATGGACAGATGCTCTCTAGGGTTCCTCCACTTCTGGCTGGGGACCAATCTTTACCAGTTCAGAGCACTACTCTTTGGTCTTGCCACAGCCCCAGGGTGTTCACCAAAGTGATGGTGGTGGTAGCAACTCACCTGCGGCTACAGGACTTCCATGTCTTCTCCTACCTGGACGATTGGCTCCTTTCCGCTCCCTCCAGGCACGACTCTGCCAAGCCAGGGGTTTCCTTATACAGACCACACACCAGTTGATCATCACCATAAATCTCAACAAATCCCTGTTAGAACCGGTTAAAGTTCTGGATTTCATTGGAGCCCAGTTGGATACCATTCAGACCAAGGTTTTCCTGACACTAGACAGACTTCAGTCCCTCAAACATCATGTCTTATGCATTCTTCAAGTTCAATCTCCCCCAGTGGAATTTATCTTAAGGACATTGGGGTCCACTGAGGCCATGATCATCCTTGTACCTACAGCTCGGTTACACATAAGGGTGCTCCAATGGACTCTAGCAGTCCAGTGGTCATTTCTAGATCTACTGTTGTCCCATCCTGTTTATCTATCATGAGCCTGCAGGGATTGTCTTCTCTGGTGGATTGTCACTGGACCTTCGTTATGGTTGCCTGTTTATTCTTCCCTCCCCTCTGACCATGGTGACCATGGATGCCTCCTTACTCTGGTTGGGGGGCATTGCTTGGGAAGGACAGTTTAAGGCCCCTGGTCTTCCCTGGAGACCCAGTTGCATATCAACATCCTGGAGATGAGGGCGGTGCTATTGGCGTTGCAAGCTCTTCATGCCCATCTTCCCCTAGAGATGATTGCCAGCTAGACAGACAATATGCCTGTAGTCTGGTATCAACAAATAGGGGGGAACCAGGTCTTACCCCTTTGCCGCAAAGTCATGAGATTGTGGGAGTGGATAATCTCCAATGGCCGTTTTCTGGTGGCAATGCACATTCCGGGGAGGTCCAACATTCTAGTGGATGGGCTCAGCAGGTCTGTCCTGATGCCTTACGAGTGGTCTCTGAATCCTTCAGTAGAGAAACAGATCTTTCTAAAGTGGGGTCAGCCTTGCTGCGATCTCTTCGCCTCTCCTTCCAATGCGAAGTGCAGTAAGTTCTTCGCTCTGAGCCCCCACCATGGAGTCCCACAGAGATGCTCTGGTTCATGCTTGACCCTCCAGTCATCTCTATGCTTATCCTCTACTTCCCCTGATCCCAAATCTCATTCAGAAAGTGCAGTGGCTGGGGCAACTCGGTCATCCTCATTGTCCCCTTCTGGCTTCACCAAGTATGGCTCCCTTCTCTGTGGTCTCATATAGTGTGTCCTCCCTGGACATTGGATCCAGTTCTGGAGCTGATTTCACATTCCTCAGGGATTCCACATCCAGATCTGGCCAGTCTGAAGCTCCAGTTCCCAATGTTAGAGCTCCCAGGCAATCTCCTCCAGTTAGGAAGATTTTAGTAGCGGCTCATAAATCTTCCACGAGGAAGGTTTATTCGAATAAGTGGAAACATTTCTCGATTTGGGCATCTCAGATTTGGATCCCTTCTCTGCTCTGGTTATTGTTATCTTAGAGTTTCTGGCAGGTATTTTTCAACAGGGTGCCAGCTTTTCTACGGTTAAAGTTCAGCTGGCGATGCTAGGAGCCTAAGAAACCCCCACCCTACAAGCTCTGGAGAATGCAGACTTCTGTGCTTTTACCAAGACTTGGTTTGAAGCTGCAGAAAGTACTTTAGCAGTGCAAGTTTACAGTGCCTTCCACACATTTAGACCAACAACAACACAGTTGGGGGGGGCTAAAGGTGGAGGTGTCTCAGTTTTATGCTAACAAATACAAATACAGCTCTAGGTTAGTTAAACAGGATGATGCCCTAGAAGTTCATACATGTCCAGGTCTCCAATAGACGAGGTTCAGTAGCATGTCCTGGCCAGCTATAGGTTGCCTTTTCTAACCAACAAAGCTGAAAACCTGACCTTGCCCTCCTGGGGATTAAGTGTATGACCATATACACTGATGGCTTAGCTGCAAGAAGGTTTAGCATGTGCTGTGGACCACAAAACTGAACTGAGACTACCATATTACAGGACAGTTCTTTGTATGGCCATGCCCCTCACTACTATTACCAATTTTTCTTTTTTTTTTGTTGCTGCAAGATTCAGGTGTAGAATCTTTAAAAACTCAAAAGGGAGCCCCAAATCACAAAATATCCAAGTATAATGAAACCACTTACAAATGCTGTTTGTTATGTGATTTAATTACAGTTGAATGCTTGGTTTGGAACTCCCTGCTGTGTTTTCTGTTTGATTTTTGATGAGCTCCCTTTGGCTGCTGTACCCCTGCTTGTACTGTAGAATCTTTAGCAGCCAGAAAGGAACCACTCTGAAGTGAACAGAAGTAATGCTGTAGAACTGGAATTTTGGCATAGAACTGCTGCAGATCTTTGTCTGAAGGTACACCTCTGAGAACATACTCCACCAGGCAAACTCAACTTAATGTACATTTTTGTAATACCTGCACAAAAGAACTCGGAGAAAAAAAATTAACACTGTTTAACTTATGCTGGATACTAAATTGCACTGCTGATAGACTTTTGTTATATGTGTTGGTGTAGGTCTGAGGAGTGCATAGGTGGTTTGATGGAGAATTCTGTTTTCCTATTTTTAATTTCTCCAAGTGTTTTGGATCTCTAATATCATCATGGGAATGGACCGCATTCCTAAGTCAAAGTATGATTAAAGTTCATGAACTTGGTATTCTTTCAGTCTTTGATGTTAGCCAGAAGTTCTTACGCAGCACCCGCAATGTGCCCAGTAATGATTCCTTATGCAGTTCAGAGTTACATGTATTGGTAACGTATTTAAGTACGATTGTAAATTCTTTTTTATAAGACCCATTGCTCCTACTGCTATCGCAACTGTCTGGGTATCCTTCTATCCACATTGCCCTCGTTTCTGCCTGCAAATTCTGGTGTGTTATGACTTTGCATTTCTCTGTACGAAGACACTGTAGTCACTAGGTTTAGCAGTTTCAATGATCAGTGCTACTTTTGTCTTCTCTTCATGGACTACTATATCTGTTTTTCGAAGACACTGTAGTCACTAAGTGTAGCAGTTTCGATGATCAGTGCTACTTTTGTCTTCTTTTCATGGACTACTGTATCTGTTTTTCTTGCATCTATTTTTTGAACTGTTGGTGATGGGTGATCACGTGATTTAAACTTCATTTTCTATAATGCTTTATGGCTCATGTTTCCAATGTTTTTTCAGCTACTTCAATATTATAATGGTTGCATAATCCCCAATGCAACAATCTTGCCACATTATTATGCCTTTCAGTATACAGTCCTTCTGCCATTAGTATATCACAACCAGCAGCAAGATGTGTGACTCTTTCCAACTCTTTCCAATTCTCTTTTATAAGACCTGCATTTGTGTGTTTCTCCCAAGTGTTCAATGGACTTTGTAAACCAACATGTATGTAGTCCACTATCTGGAGCCACCAATATTAACTTTTCATCTTTTGATTTAAATTTACATCTTCTTAACCATTCCTGCGTTTGATCCTGCTCAACATGAGGTTGTTCCAAGAGTTTTCTGTACTTGCAACTACATTTATGCATTTTCCACATCTTGCCTTCTCATCTGATCCTTCACCTTGTATATTCTTTCTTCTGTTTTTTCTTTTTCTTTAACGCATTCAGTTGCTGCCTAATTTTTATCTACTTCTGGTTTGATTTCCATTCCCGCTTGATACTGATATGCTTCTGCTAAACAGGAAAGTCCTCCTAGATTTATTCTCATATTTTAAAACTTTCACTGCATTTAGGTCTTCAGGTCAGCAAATGTGTTTGCAGTTCCACAATTGCAGATCTGTACATGTAATCAGTTTTGAAGAGGACCATACCTACTTCAGAATAGTGACTATATAGTTTTATTTCTAATATATTTATATTTATATATATATATATATATATATATATATATATATATGTATATATACCCGCGGTAGTGGTGCTGCGGTAGCGTTGTCGCCTCACAGCAAGATGTCCCGTTCGATTCTCAGCTAGAGCGTCTTCTGTGTGGAGGCATGCGTGAATGAGCGTGCCTTCGTTGAAGGTTGTGCGTCAGGGCTGGTAACTCTGCACGTAAAAATCCACTACCAAACATTAGTGGACCGGAGTTCCGCTGTGGCGACCCCTAACCGGGATAAGCCGAAAGACACAATATATATATATATATATATATATATATATATATATATATATATGTATGTATATGTATGTATATTATTAATAATAATAATATATTTATTTGTAATATATATAGCCATATAATACACTTT
Source organism: Protopterus annectens (assembly GCF_019279795.1). NCBI lineage: Eukaryota > Metazoa > Chordata > Ceratodontiformes > Protopteridae > Protopterus > Protopterus annectens. The sequence continues at coordinate 611,884,109 of NC_056741.1, read as the reverse complement.
TGTTTTCATGAATCATTTGAAAGTATGAAGCATCCTTCTTGTTTTCCCGTTTAGCCGATCCAACACCTTTTTGGGCCAGTCAACCACTTCAAAACTGTAAGTTAGGACAGGAAGAGCAAATTGGTTTATCACTTGGGCTTGGTTCCTAGATGTCAGCACTGTTTTTACTATTAATTTTAGTCTTCTAAAATATTCTTTACTAAGTTTTATTTGCATTTGTTAATGTTTTATTGTTTATCTTTAATTAGATCCCAATTATTTATACACTCCCTCTTACTCACGTTCTTTTATGTCACATTATTGTCCCAAACTGATGTTTTCTTGGTGCTGCAGTTTTCCTGCTTTAAAGGTTGCTTTTGCACATTTATCAAGACCAAATGACATTCTTATATTATCTGAAAAAGTTTTGACCACTTGCAGTTGTGCTTTCAGTTCCCCATCTGATGAACTATAGTTTTAAATCATCAAGATAAGTGTTTATACTTTGTTTTCAGGGAGCCAAATTGTAGCCGTGACCTAATCTGTTAAGTAGGCAGCTTAATGGGTTAAGGGCAAGACAAAAGAGCAGCAGTGACAGTCACTCTGAAATACTCCCTTTGAATTTTTATCACTGGAATAATAATTTGTCCTTTATCATGGCTTAACTGCAAAATGGTTTGCCACTGTTTTATTGTCACTGCAATGTAATTGTTCAATGTAGGGTGTATCTTATACATTTTAAACAATATTTTATCCATTTAATGTGGGATACTGTCAAATGCTTTTTGTAATCAGTCCAAGCCATTCTTATACTCTTCCCCTTTTCACAGTTCTGGCATCAATTCCAGTGTATAGTTTATACATCAGCGGAAGTCAATTTATTGGTCCCATAGTTTTTAGGATAGCTTGCTTACTTATTCTGTCCATTCGGCATCTTTATGTTCCTCAGTTTCTTCATAGATATTTCTCCAAAATGTTTCTATTTCTCTCTCTCTTTTTTTTTATTTATTTTTTTTGTGGTGGTGGTTCAGTTCCTTTTGCTTTGTTCCCAGTTTTCTAGAAAACTTTTTGGGGTGATCAGTAAATTGCTTATTTTATACTTTTCCTTTATATTATTTGCATATCTTCTGTTTTTCTGTCTGTGCTGATATTTTTAGTTCATTTGCGATAGTGCATGATAGAGCCTGATCTGTTCTGATTGATCTGTTTCCTCTTCTTTATTCTTCTAACAGTGACACTTCTTGTCTTAATTGCTTTATAGTTTTCTCTGTTTGATACTTCCATGATGGCATTTGATTTCTCCCCTTCCTTTCCCTTACTGCCCTGTGTTTTTGTGGTAAGAATTTATCTGTTCATAATTTAGCTGCACGGTAATATATCCTATTTACTTCTGTTATAGTGCATGGATCGGTATGAACTGTCCTAATTACTGTGTTTATTTGTTTTATCAGACTTCTAACTTTTGGGTTTTATTGACTTTCTGTAGTCTATTTCTTTCATTGATCTTAATATGTTTGTTCATCTCTACTAAATTGAGCAACATTTTCTCCTAAACTGAGGGCACATTCTGTAAATGTGAATTTTGTTTTATTCCCTTTGTCTTGGAAGAGATGTTTGCTGTCTCTGTTTTCTGCATCTTTTATATATTTATTATTTAGAACGTTTCCCTCCAGGCCTCTGCTGAAAAGGGGTTTTATTGTCCAGTCAGATTTTCCTTGTAGTCAAATACAATAAATAAATAAATGGTTATTTTTTTTTTAAGAAATAGAAAGAATACTTGCTTAATGGGGCCCTTTTCATCTGAAACTGAGGCCACTGAGTAGATAACAAAGATCTGTATCTGTTTCAGAGCTTCATACTTTTTATTTACAGAAATGTGGTAATTGTTATTTTCAATAGCTTTTTGATTGGCTCAGTTTTAGCTTGAGGGGTCTCCACACAAGTAGGTTTTTATGGAGCATTTTACTGTATTGCAGTTGACAGTATATAGTTATAACCACTAATCAAGCTATTATCAGCAGTGATATATTTTGTATATCCTATGGAATATCTTACAGGTCATACATGGTGTAAGTACTAAAGTAAAGAATGTGTGATTCTTTTATTTTTATTAATTTTTTTTAAATTATTTTGCTGATATGATATGTTGCTAGGAGTGTGCTTTACAGAACAGGCATTATCACTATAGAGATTGACTAATATGGAGTCAAGCAAAACAAGACATTTTCATTAGTCTCTCATCAAGTATGTCTCCCTTTTCCACTCTTCTTTGCCTTTATAGATAGTTATTACTGCAGTGAAGGTTAAAGGGAGAGTGCAACAACCTCTTCCAAAGCTGAAATCACTATGCTTATGGAATTTGAGGTATTTGTGAAAGTCATTATGCAAAAATGAGAAGTCTATTCTTTTCACTTCATTAATGTCACTTAGTTGTAGTAGCTATTTTTAAGCAGTCTGACCAGAGTATACCAGAGAGCTGTTTTGCTTATCTAACAAGCTCCTTGTCTGAAGGACCTAAGGTTTGTGTAATAGAAAAGGGCATTTCTTAGCAGAGTCGAGTTACGGTATAAATTTCATGATTATTGCATGTATTTGTATTTATGTAAGTCACCTAGTATGTAAACAAATGTGTACATCTTTAATATATGCAGTTGTTATGCAGCCAGCATAAACTTAACTTACACATTTATAATGTACTTTGCAAATGTAAATACATTCTTGGATACCCCACTGAAGATTCAGTGATTGAACTCTGGCTTGAGGAATATATTTCTGTTGTCCCTTCCCCAAGTCGAGAAATGCTTAGCAGCTGAAGCAGAGGACACACCTCCTGGTCTTGCCATTTAAGGTGGGATAATCGGGATAGCCCACACATCTGACGTATGTGCGCTTTTTGACCTGTTGATGGGATCTGTCCTTGTGGATGTAGAGAAATGCCTTTAGAAAGCATGGTTTCACACATGTATACTTGATGCAGGCCTGTAGGAACCAGGTGCCACCTCTGGCCTATACTGTTCCAGTGACTGGGCCTCTTTTACCAGAGACCAGCATTTGCTAAGCCTTCATTTAACACTTTATACAATGAGTGCACTCAAGCCTCCTCATTCTCTAACTGGAAGGCAGAGATGGACTCCCTGTCTCTCAGTATTCATTTGGGAAAGGGAATTTAAGGATCTTGTGGTCCTTGATTATCAGATATGTAACGATGATGAACTCCACCAGCTCAGTAGCTCCAACCTTTTGGGGAGACACTTTGGCTTATGAGGCCCCCTTTGGAATAGCCTAATGTTCCTATGTTTTCACCCCAAAAATAGTTGAACTATATCTGGTGAAGAAAGATGAGGAACCTTTGGTCACCCTTCCCATGGAATTTTTTCTAAAGGATGCCAGTTTTATTGTCTGAAAGCCTCTGATTGAGCTTGTATGCCTCCCAAAAGGTGGATACCCTCTATATTTTCCTAGCTGAGTGTAAGACGTGCTTACAAAGCATTCCAAGGCAGATTCAACTTCTTTGGTCTGGCATACAACTACAGTTGACTTACAGCACTGTTTGGTCTTGTTGCCTTATAAGAAGTCTAAGGCTTAGAACAGGGTAGGAGAGGGTACACCCTTCTGCCACTTTGGGCCTTAAGAACTATGCAAAATGAATCTAAAAAGCACAGGTGGAAGATGGAATAAGTAATGATGACATGAGAACACTTCATCATGAGCTTTACTATACCATTATATATTTTATTAACTAGATCTTTTATTCACTAGTGCATAAGTGACCCTAGAGAAACATTGCTTGAGTGAAGTGAGACTGTCTGGGGAATATAGTAACCCAGTTTTGAGATTGCTGACCCACTACAGTGCTGCACCAAGTGGGTGCATCCAGGTTTCCCAGTGAACATGTCCACACACTCCTATAACACTGCTCATATTTCTGGAACCCGGGTAGGGGATAGCCACTGGGACATTGCTACCCCTTCCACTGAGATATTAGACTGAGCCTTGCAGAAGAGATCAGTCAACATATCCCTCTCAGACTCCTCCTGCCATCCACTGCAAATACTCAGCACAAGGGCCTCCCTATCATGGTAAGGCTTCATCATGCAAACATGATTCAGTATGCGCCCCTGCCTTCTGCCTAGCTGTTTTACCATGTAGTTAACATCACTGACCTTCCTTACCACTTTGATGGGTCCTTCCCAAGCTGCCTCCAGCGTATTGTGCCTGACTGAAATGACCAGCATAACCTGCTGCTCTACAGCATACTCTTGGGCGTGAGTGTTCCTGTCGTACTGGACTTTTTTCTGCTGTTGGGCTCCTGCCAGGTTCTCCTGAGCCACGCCCATGAGCTCCCTAAGCTTTGTCCTGAGGTTTAGGACATATGCCACAACAGACTCCTTGTGAGATTCATACCCACCCACTCATCACGGATCAAATCCAAGGGTCCCCCTCACCCTGTGCCCATACAGCAACCCAAAGGGTGAAAAACTTGTGAATTTCTGGGGTACATCTCTGTATGCAAACAGTCAATGAGGCAAATATTTGTCTCACTCTGTCTTAAGCTGGTTTGCAAATGTCCTTAGCATGGTCTTAAGTATAGAGTTTAAACTGTCCACAAGACCATTAGTCTGGGGTGGTAGAGGGTAGCCTTTAGGTGCTTCACCTCATAGCACTCCCACAGACAAGACAGCAGATCTGATATGAAATTGGCACCTCCATCGGTCAGTGTTTCTCTCAGGGGATGCCTACCCTGCTGAATATATCTAACAAAGCATTTGCCACCTTCTCTATCTCAGTGGAGGACAGAGCCACTGCCTCAGGGAATCTAGTAGCATAATCTACTACCACTAGGGTATATTTCTTCCCTGATGAACTTGGGGTACTCTGAGGCCCCACAATTTCCATAGCTACCCTCTGAAGTGGCTCCTCCGTCATAGGCAATGGGTTCAAAGGAGCTTTGACCTTGTTTCCTGCCTTGCCTACTTTTTGACACTGCTCCCAGGTTCTGTAGTACCCTGTTACATCTCTTGCAATCCCTGGCCAATAAAAAATTCTGCATAATACGTCTCTTGGTACACTTTATGCCCATTTGACCTACAAAAGGAATGTCATCGGCTATGGCTAGAAGTGCCAGACGGTAGGCTGTGGGCACTACCAACTGCTGTATTACCTCACCCTCTAGCCCTCCTTCAGGGGTCCACTTTCTGTACACTAACCCTTTGTTCCAGTACACAGACTCTCCTTTTCCTTGAGAGTCAGGTACTTCCTTAGTTACCTCTCTAAAGCCTTGTAGTGTAGGGTCTGAGAACTGAGCCTGTCTCACCTCTACCTTTTGTGACCCTTCCCAGCTGCCCTTCCATAGTAATTCTGGTATCTGTCACCCTAGGTACTGCCACTCACCTCTGCCCTTGCAGTCACTCTGTCCAAGGGAACATCAGTACCTATCAGCATCTGTGGTTCACCTTCAGGTTTACTGCTACAGGGTAGCTCCCTCACTGAAATAGCCACATCGCAGCAACCTCAGCTTCAGGTGTGGGGTCTGTCCGGGTCTCCCCCAGGCTACCAGACCACATGCCTGTCTCTAAGCCTGACTGCATGTAATTACATTATCAGAATCCTTTCCTAACAAGATATCTGCAGTGATATCCTCAAACACACTTACTTGCTTGCTTCCTTTTCCATTTTCCCAGTCAAAGTGAACCCTGGCAAAAGGTATTTGGAATGGGGTCCCACCTAAAGCTGTGACGAGAGTGGACTGCCCAAGAAGAACTGCTCCTCTTTAACCACTGCAGGCTTCACAATGGTCATGGCAGAGGTTGTGTTTCTATATTAGCAATGGCCTGTTTTCCATCCACTAAGATAGGATACAAACTCTGGTGATAGTTTGGTATGCCTGTTGTCTCCAGACAACTTACACTGGCATACTGTTATTCCCACTTGCTGGCTTCCCCACCTTTTGTTCCCCACCTTGCTACAGTGGACATTTGCGTTCTACATGCCCCCTCTGGTTACATTTAAAACATCTAGATGTTGATCCTAGCCATGTACCTGAACTACTGGCTTCCCGTGTTGCTGGTGGACTCTGCTGGGATGGTTTAGGCTGCCCACCATGGGTTCCCTTGTATCCATGTGCATTGGTGCTCTGCTTGCTAAGTAGAGATCACCTTTACTCCCCAGCTCATCTGCAGAGTTACACTCAGTCTGCCAGCCAACTTCTCATATCCTCAGGCTAAGTGCTAAAGGCGTGTTCCCTCACCAGAAGATCTGCCAGCCTTTCAAAAGTAGTGACCTGATATCCACTCACCCACCTATGAAAATAAGTGCTTAGCTCAGCAATATAATCACATGTACTTTCATCTGCCTTGTGTCTATGCTCACGAAACTTTTTTCTGTAACTTCAGGTGATAACTTATAACATTCCAGTAAACATTGTTTAACCTTTACAAAATTTAAACAATCCGTGTCAGACAATTTAGAAACAGCAGTTACAGCTTTACCATGGAGTAAGGTTGTCAGGTGCTGTACCCAGAGCCCTTGGTCAACATCATATTGTCCACATACTCTTTCAAATTAATGAATAAAACTATCAAATTATTACCTTCTGTATACTGTGGAAGAAAATTATTGACCTTTGTTGCTTCTGGGGTTTGGTTATTCCCTTCCCCATTACCTCCATGTTCCCGTCAAAGTGTCAGCATGTCCCTCTCATGTTGACACTGCTTCTCATTTTCTTCAGCCTCCAAATGCCACAATCTCTCTGCAGATTCTATTTCTGTGTGTTTTGCCTCCAATTCAAGTCTCTAATTCCAGACAGGTTTTTTTTAATTCTCTGAGGAAGAGGTGGACTGTCTTGTTGTGAGGGCTGCACATTCTCATTGACAGACTGGTTGCTGATCTGTGCTGCAGCTGCAACAGAGGATGAAATAATTTCCTCTTTAGTTAGGTTTTCATCCACCAGTCCTTTGGATTTGCACACTTTAGCCAACTGGTTCACTAGCTTTCCATAATCCTGTGCTGACATCTTTGCCTTCTTTCTGTGACTAAACTAACAAAAATAAATAAAACTTTTGTGAAAAATGAAACTCTGTATGTTTACCTTTTAGCTACTGTGAGCACACACACCTTTAGTGACAACTGCTTGCAGGCTACAGAAGTTCAATTAATATCCACACCGCTGCTCACCAATATGTGACGTCCCTCCTCTGGGCCAGTGATCAAGGACCCTCAATCCTCACCTCTGACACTGGTGGGGAATGTTCACTGAGAAAAAAAAATAGACGCACACACAACTCTCAGATGCAACTCTCTGCACCAAGTACAATTTCCCTTTAGAGCACACAGGGAATGCACACTCCAGTCCTGGGGCTGGACTTCCTGTCCAGGCCTCAAATAAGACTCCACACTGACCACCTCAGAGTTGAGTCTTCAGTCAGGTGTTCCAAGCCAAGTCCTCCAACACTCTTTGTGTGAAATCCATTCTCTGTGTCCCTGTTCAAAGTAACTGATGCACACTCTTTAACATTTGATTTTACACACACACACACACACACACACACACACACACACACACACACACACACACACACACACACACCTGGAAAAGGCTGGTGCAGATTTACCTGCTATGCCACCTCCACCGAGAATTTAAGGTAGATACTGCCAACAGGACACCCCAAATCCAGCTATTCATACCAGGGTACCCAGTTACTCTTAGTAAAATTATTACTTCTATGAATGGTAGGGTAGTGTTAACCAAACAGCAAGATTTTCTGGAGCATTGAACCACAGAGCCACTAAATAAATGTAAGTACTCTCAAATGTTATTTACCAGTCACAATGAAAGGTTTAGATATTCAGTATTTTTTTTTGTTAAATATATCTATTTACAATAAACACCAGAGTTTCAATCACATGAAATATAAAAAAACACTGATGGAAAGACTCGGACAGATACAGAAAAATATTTAACTAATCTCATTATATTTTCCTGACTGACTAAAGAATTGCTATTCCCTGGCTACTTAATAAAGCAAAGCAAGATAAAGTGGATGAATGTCTTTGTTGTCACAGTTCCCAAAAACAGATTGCCTCTATCACATCTCTTACTAATATCGAAATACAATTTCAGTGCAAGCTACAGAATGATATAACATCTGGTCACCTGACTCTGTGGTTCCCACACTACTCCCTCGTTAGATACTGAGCCAGGATTGGGCATAGATGTGTCGCAATACACGCACACAAAACTTGAGCTAAAGGCTTAATACAACATCTGGAAGCTATAAAACAATTCCAACACTTCTACCCATCCTGCAGAAAGGCTTTTCATAGGCATTGCTTCTCTGGCTACATTCAAAACTGTGAGATGGTCTTTATGGCCTAAACCAAGTAATTTAATTTTGGTCAATTTTTTCTTAATGTTAGCTGGGCTGAGTTTAACCCCTTCTCTTCCAGTATCCTCTGTTAAAATATATCCATTTTATCAGTTACAACACTACACCCCAACATACATGTATATTTATTTTCTGTCCATCAGGACCCACTGTTGATGCATTTTTAACACAAGCAGCTTTACAAGTAGATTTTTAACACCAACATCTGTTCAAATCAGTTTGATATTTAAATGACATATCATTTTTTACAAACCTCCAGCTAACTATGCAGGCATAGTTACACATGCACTGCCCCACAATATCTAGCATCTCACATCATCACACATTTAAATAAAACAAAAAATGCTGACCAGAAAAGTCACAGCAAACAGAGAGTTTAATAGTTTGAGTGCTTTTGTTCCAGTAAACCAGGAACTTCCTCGGAAACAATTTAGCAACTTCCTGCATTCCTTAAAAAGCCTTAAAGGCACCAAGCAGTTGTTGTTGTGTCTTTTGGCTTTTCCCGGTTAGGGGTTGCCACATTGGAACTTCGGTCCGCTAATGAATGGCAGTAGATTTTTACGTGCTGAGTTGCCGGCCCTGATACACAACCTTCAATGAAGGTACGCCCATTCATGCATGTCTCCACACACAAGATGCTCTAGCTGAGAATCGAACAGGACAATGTCTTACTGTGAGGCGACAACGCTACCGCAGCACCAGCACCGCAGTTAAAGGCACCAAGCAGTACAAAGCTTACATAAATTGTTATTGTGCAATGTAGAAATAATGCTAGGAAAACATTTAAAAACAAAGCCCAATAAATGGAAGGCATTAAAATTATTATAAAAAATGCACTTTATTCAGCTGTTTTTATTAGTGTTAGTGTTTTCCTAATTTATTATTTTGTTTTGCTTTTGTTGCTTGTTCTTAGTGTTCAGTTGCATTTGTTCTGCTGCATTTATTACTGCTTGTTAGTAGCCTGATTAAATTGTAATTGTTACTTTAAGTCTTTCAATTTTGGTTTAAGGACTTGGTCTTCAGGCCAGTTATTTTACATTAAGAAGTTTTGTGGTCTACACTCTTGTGGTAGCGTCTGTCCTTCTGAGCTGGGAACTGATGAGTGAATGCTTATTGTGCCTGTTATTGTAAGCATCTTTATTCTGGTTTAAGCACTTGGGTTCTAAACCAGTTGCTTTACATTAGGATTCATGGTCTAAACTCTCGTGGCATGAGAGGATAGTCTATACCCTTATAAGCTGAAAATTGGTTGAATGCCTATTGTGCATCTTATTTTGAAGTGTCTTAAAGCACTTGTGCTCCAAAACCAGTTGTTTTACATTCGGAAGGTTTGCAGTCTAGAATCTTGTGGCAGGAGAGTGTGATCTACACCCTTCTAAGCTGGGGATTGCTGGTGAATTACTGCTTTATTTAAACTGTTTTTTTTCTGTTGAGATTGTGATTTTATGCACTTTGAATTCTTAGTACCTCTGCTTTTTATAGCATATGCTAGATTCAGACTTCTTAAATCTAGACTGTTTGGTATCACTTGAGCACTAAAACCATCTCTTCACTGAGATACTGAAAGATCTCAGGCATCCATTGCTTCCAAATCACTGTAAGTGCTTATTTTTGCTCTTGTATTGCACTTTTAATTTGTATTCACATTCTACTGTCTGTTTGAATTGTCTGAAATGTTTTTTGCCACATTTTACTGTATATGGTACTAGTTCAGCTGTAGCATAGCCCAGTTCCAGGTTTGCTGTTTCTGGGTCTGTTTTGTAACTTCTGAGCATCAAATTCAAGCCATCTTTGTTGGTGAAGGCCCTTCTGCACCCTTGTGGGAGGAGAGTGTTGTGCTGTCTGTGTCCCATCTAATCAAGGGTGATTGGACAAGAGCTCAGAGAGAGCATCCTCATTGGCTAGTTTGAGTTAAAAAGATTATTTATTGTTTTATTTAAGCCCTGCATTTGCACTTGTTTGCATGTTGCACACCATTGTGCACTGCTGCGTAGCAGCGGTTACCATTGTTAGTTATAGACGCAAACATTTTACTTGTTAAACTTTCCCTTAGCACTGTGCTTGTGGTTCTCCAGAGGCTTTTCGTGGCCCTGCTCTGTCAGGTGGAACACTAAGCCTAGCCTCAGAGGTAACAAAACACCTCTCACCGAAACTGCCATTTCAATAAGGTTTCACAAAGTATTAAGCTTTATGTCAACCAAGGTTGATGCATCTTTTGGCAGTTTGGTTTTAGGGAGGGTTCTACAGAGGTTTGTGTTCTGGGTTGACTAGACTTGAAGCATTTAGCATTTAAAATTTTACATTTTAGAGACTAGTATATTATATATAATAATTTTAATGTTTTCCATTTACTGGCTTTTGTTTTTAAATGTGTTCTTCACATTATTTCTTCTTTTTACAACAGTTTGTGTGTGTGTGATTTGTTTGTCATGCTTGGCACCTTTAAGGCTTTTTAAGGAATGCAAGAAGTTGGTACATTGTTTCTGAGGAAGTTCCTGCTTTACTAGAACGAAAGTGCTCAAACTATTAAACTGTCTGTGTGCTGTGACTTTTCTGGTCAGAGTTTTGTGTTTTACGTTTTGGAGTACGTTGGGTCATGGTGTTTTTCGTTACAAGTGTTTTCTGTGTTTATCATCACACACTTCATTAATGTTACTGAGTTGTAGTAGCTGTTTTTAAGCAGTCTGACCAAAGTATACCAGAGAGCTGTTTTGCTTATCAAACAAGCCCCTACATGTCTGAGGGACCTAGGTTTTTATGCAATAGAAAAGGGAATTTCTTAGCAGAGTCAAGTGAAGGTATACATTTCATGATTGTTGCACCTATTTGTATTTTTATCAGTCTACTAGTATATGAACAAATATGTGTGCATCTTTAATGTATGCAGTTGTTATGCAGCTGCCATAAACTAAAAACTTATAAATTCATAATGTACTATGCAAAGATAAATACATTCTCACATACTTTTACATGATGAGGGCGAGTCCTTTGGTATCCTACTGAAGATTCAGTGATAGAACTCAGACTTAGGGGGTATATTTCTCTTGCTCCGTACCCAAGTTGAGAAATGCTTAGCAGCTGAAGCAGATGAGTGTCTGTCCTTTTGGATGTAGAGAAATGCCTTTAGAAGGCATGGTTTCACACATGTATACTTGATGCAGGCTTCTAGGAACCAGGTGCCACCCCTGGCATATACTGTTCCAGTGCCTGGGCCTCTTTTACCAGAGACCAGCATTTGCTAAGCCTCTCACTTCTCACTTTATACAGTGGGTGAGCTCAAGCCTCCTCATTCTCCAACTGGAAATAAGAGATTGACTCCCTGTCTGTCCGTATCCACTTTGGAAAGGAAATTTGAGGATCTTGTGGTCCTTGATTATCAGATATGTAATGATGATGAACTCCACCATCTCAGTAGCTCCACCCTTTTGGGGAGACACTTTGGCTTATGAGGCCCTCCTTGGAATAGCCTAATGCTCCTATGCTTTCACCCCAAAAATAGTTGAACTATATCTGCTGAAGAAAGATGAGGAACCTTTGGTCACCCTTCCTATGGAATTTTTCCTAAAGGATGCCAGTTTTATTGTTTGAAAGCCTCTGATTCAGCTTGTATGCTTCCTAAAAAGGTGGCCACCCTCTATATTTTCCTAGCTGAGTGTAAGACATGCTTACAAAGCATTCCAAGGCAGATTCAACTTCTTTGGTCTGGCATATAACTACAGTTGACTGCAGCACGGTTTGGTCTTGCTGCCATATATTATGTCTAAGGCTTAGAACAGGGTAGGAGATTATACACCCTTCTGCCACTTTGGGTCTTAAGAACTATGCAAAATGAATCTTAAAAAAAAACACAGGTGGAAGATGGAATAAGTAGTAAGACACGAGAACACTTCATCATGAACTTATTGTACAAATATATCTTTTATTCACTAGGCCATTTAAGTATGGGGAGTTTTCTCAAGATCGGAGACTTGCACTTGTTAAACCTACCTTTAAGGGAAAGGGGAATGAGACAAACCCAGATACCTATAGACCTGTAAGTTTACTTTATTGTTGTGTAGAAGTAATGGAGAGAGATATTTTGGATAAATTATTGTCGGAATTGGAAAGGTTGGGCCTTGAAACCATATATCAGCATGCATATATTGACAACGGATCTATAACTACCAGTAACCTGATGTTCTATAAGACAGTGATAACTTTTATAAATGACGTAAATGTGCTGTGATGTAATTTGCATAGACAGATCTTCAGCCTTTGATAGGGTCATACATAAAACACTGATCAATAGAGTAGAACAACTAGGTATTAATATAATTTTGATAAGACTGATAGCTTACAAATAGGACATGACAAGTATCATGTAGCAATGTGACAGGTGAAATTCTAGGTTACAGTTAAGGTTGTCCTACAGGCTGTCTCCATAGTTGTTTAGGTTGTATCTTTCAACTCTATCTTTTTCATCTTAGGTGTTTTACAGTCTGTATGTAGATGACTTTAAAATGTGTAAACTGATTACATCTGCTGCAGATAGGACAGATCTTCAAGGAACTTGACTAAATTGACCATTTGGGCAAAGGAGAATAATATACTGATAAATGCATCCTAAACTAAGCATATGAGATGTGGGAGATATAGACTGAAGTGTGAATATTTAATACATTACACAGTGATTGAAACGCTAGATTCATTTAAGTAAATGGGTAGATCCCACTTTGAGGTTTTCAGATTATATTAACCAATTGGTTAATGATAGTTATAAAACTAAAGGCTGGATAAAAATAGTTCCAAAATCTAGGAAATCATAAATTATTGTAAGTTAAATCAGAACCAGACTAGAGTATGGCATAATAACATGGAAACCTTTTTATAAGAAAACCAGCATGAGCAAATTGGAAAGAATACAGTTGAACTATACCACGGGCATCCATGCATATGAAAATTTAAGTTATTATGAAGGATTAACATATCTGAGCTTGTACAGTGTTTCAGAGAGAGATTTAAGAGGTGACCTTATTTAGACATGTAGGGCATTTAGAGACAACTACCTCTGGGAATGATTAGGTTTATTAAAGAGGGGTAAGCACTAAGCAGAGTATCATCCATCCATCCATCCATCCACAACTCCTTTTCCCCATTTGTGGTTGGGATGTCACTTCAACAGTGACAATCATGCAGTGCCAAATTTCACACCACCTGGTGGCTAGCCATACAGTGGTTGTTCTTCCATAGCGTGCGCACACACACGCACACACACACACATACACATACACGCAGATATACACAAACACACACACACACACACACACACACACACACACACACACACACACACACACACACACACACACACACACACACATCTATGGCTAGTTTAGAGTGTCCATTCCATCTACTGCATGTCCTTGGAATTTCTGAGGAAACTGGAGCACCTGGAGAAGACCCACAAGAAAACAGGAAAGATGTGCAAACTCCACACAAAAGGAACCCTAGCTGAGAGTTGATCCAACAAAGCTCTTGCTGTGAGGTGATGACGCTTTCTGCTGTGCAACTGTGCTGTCCATACAACCTATATAGGACATTATGAAAGAGTTAAGAGATGCACTTATTGGGTGTCTGAAAGAGTAGCTGATGCATGGAAGAGACTGCTAAATCATATAATAGCAAAGACTACTGTAGATATGTTTAAAAACAGCTTGGATACTTATTATGGGAATGATTATTGTATATTGTCAGGATGGAAGTGTATTATTGCCTGTGTCTGAATTATTGTATGCATGTATATATGTGTGTATAAGTGTCTTAATTACTTGTCTCACCTCTTCCAGTCCTAGTCTTCCTATGTAGAGCAGGCTGTGGAGAAGCTGGCAGAGTTTCCTGATTCTAGGATAAAGGAGTCTGATAAAGACTCTTGTGGTGATTTCTTCAGTGGGTTTTTACGTAGACTAGTATAATTTCAGCATATGGATGCCTTGGCCAGGGTAGTAGGCTCTGAACCACTTGGCATGGCTATTCTCCTCCTTCAAAACTGAGGTGAGACTGACTATTTTTGGATAGCCATTTGTTTGATGGTATTCTCTTGGACAGGCTTCTTATTACCTGATCAAATCATTCTGTTCTTAATTAACTTTGTGTGCTTATTCAACTAGGTATGATGCAAACTTTGTATAGTAATGTTAGAGCAGAGTAAATTGCACACAGAAAACATCAGTAAGACAACTGCAGACCAACTCCATTTTAATTCTATATAATGCAAACCTTGATCCTTAAACCTAAAAAAAAGTCCTAATAATAATTATGAAAGCCATGTGCTTTGTACCACCATTTGAAGTTAACCTCAGTGGTAACTCCTGAAGCTGCCAAGGTAGTTAATCCCAAAGGTCAGGAGCTTGAAAAGAAAATGAACATTGTGCATTCCAGTCACAATGTGGGGATTGCCAGCAACCCTAAGGCAGTCAAGAGGAGGTTGTCAGACAGCCATTAGGGCAACAAGAGTTCCTTAAGAGGTGTTACCCTAAGCATGTAGGGATTTAAATATCTCACATACTTTTTATCCATAGTTCTATCTTACACAGTAAACTAGTGCAACAAACTCAGAATAGGAGTGCTGTGACTGTAATATGAGACACCAGGGAGTAGTTAACCTGTAAAATATTGTACTTTTTAAAGCCTGTCAAGTTTAGTGTTTGAAAGCTTCAAGGGAAAGACTTTTTAAAAGGAAGCAGACATTGACAACAGTGGAATGTCTTTGTAATACCTCCCAGCTTCCTTCATTTCTTCTAGGTCTACTCAGTTCCCAAAAATAAGAAGCATCTAAGTAGGACAAGGAATAATACCCCCAAGAATAAGACTTTGCTTCCCTTTGCTCCACCTTAATTGCCCTCAAGCAATGCTAGTACAGTCTTGACTATCTTACAGGACCACCAATACAAGACCCATTAACAAGTTTGCCCCTGCTTGGAGAACTACTACCCCATATCCCTATGTTCAGTTCAGCTGGCTATGTCTTAGAGCTGTTAGGTGCTCTCCCAGTAAGGACTTTACTAAGAGACCAGATAGTCTCTACTGAACTCCTGCAGAGGTTCAGACAATATTGTCAAAGGAGATATAGAACCTGTTCCTCCTCTTTAAAGATGTAGAAGGTTCTAGTCAGTCTTCTTCCCTGCTTCAAAAGATATTAAAGGATTCTGCCCCATCGTGGATCTCCACGACTTTAGTGAGCACATCCAGTATGCCCACTTCTAAGTGATGACTCAAGTTAGCTGTGCCTGCTCGCCACACGGTGCTTGGATATGTTTGGAAGTTTTTGTCTTGGGTCTACACAGGATGTTTCTTCAGTGCTCCCTCGCTGGGCTTGACAAGCAGAAATTGCCATTTTTGTCTTTCTTCTGTTTACCAGTATACTATCCTTTGTGGTGGAACCCCTGAAAGAGATGGAACTTATTGCATCTTATCGTTATTTGGATGACCAGCTCCTGGTGTCCCCATCAAAAGATGATCTGGTAATGACCCTTCCTTGGGATTTCCCATAGTTGCAGGCCCTGGAAGTCACAGCAGACCAGGAAATTTCTCTTTTTTCAGTATAAAGGACTGCTTTTATTGTGTGGAATTGGGCATTCTTCAGTTTTGTCCATTCCTTTTGCAGAGAAGGCCCAAGAAACCTTAACTTTAGCAACTTGATAAGATGGAGTGGTGGGTGCAAATAGGAAATCTCTTGTGCCTTTTGGGCCTCATTGGGAACACGGTCTTCACAACCGTGTTTGGAATTTTGTAGATAAGAGTACTGCAGTGGACAATGATGTGTCAGTGGTGCCAAAGTTATCTTTCTGTTGATGTCAGTTCACTGTCAGTGGGCTGTATAGTGGTGGACAAGCCACATAATGGACTTTTTCATCCTGCACCTGAACCTATCAAAGTGCTTGATAACAAATACATTGATTGGTCCAACTGGACCATCTAAGTACGAGTAAAAGTGGGACCCTTGGGAAAGGGGCTACATATAAACAATACACAACAAACCAATAGGCTAGTAAGTAAAGCATGGATTTTAGACCAGAAAACTGAAGAAAACAACAAATACGAGTCACCACAGAAGAAGGCAAAAAGAAATAGTTTAATCCAAAATAGAATCCACATCCGTGTGATGTGTGTACTAACTGATTAGCTGTTCCTTTTTATAACTGTTCTTTGAATTTTAGAGTTTTTATAATGGTCTGTAGAAGGAGAAAATTCCATGAAAGCGCTTACCATATTTCTGTGTTGGACGTGGATTCTATTTTGGATTGAACTATTTATTTTTGCCTTCTTCCATGGTGACTTGTATTTGTTGTTTTCCTCTACATATAAACAAACCTGAATTGATGACGAAGGTTTCTTGCTTTGCAACCTGTGGAAGCAAAGTTGAAACCAGAGTCCTTCGTATTGCAATCATGCCAACTGGGTCATGGTGTGGTACATTAATGGACATGGTGGCAAATGCTTGAACACTGTATGCAGAAAGGTGATGCAGGTCTTGCAGTAGGCCATAGATTGAGGCATCTGTCTTA